>NC_057813.1:361632409-361640204 GCF_018294505.1 Triticum aestivum | reverse complement strand
GGGTGCGGCGTGGCGGCGAGGTGTGGCGGCGGCGGCGACGGTTGGATCCGGCGTCGGCGGGGCGCGGCGTCGGCTGGATCCAGCGGCGGCGGCGCGGGTCTCGAGGCGAGGCGGGGTGGCGGCTACGGTTTTGGCCCCGGGGAGGGCTGTTGGCCTTTAAAGGCCACCCGGGCGCAGTGTCCAGGTCGGACACGGCCCGGTAAGGCGGTAACCTCTTTTAAAAAAACATTACACGCAGAAAAACAATTAAAAGAAATACTAAACGGACTCCAAAAAGCCCGAAATAAAATTTTCCCGACTTATAAAATCAAGCCGGACAAGATGAACATTTATTTGGCGCCCAAATGCAAATTTGAAGAACGCACATTTTTCCTAAGTTCAAATAAAATAGCCATAAACTCCAAAATAAAATCTTATTTGATTTTATTATTAAATCCTCAAGATTTCTTTATTTTGGGAAAGTCATTTTATTCCCTCTCTCATATTTTCATAATAGAAATAATTGAAGATAAAATAAATAAAATCAAATGATCCTATTTCCAAAATTTGAGAAAACTCATATTTGAAAATAACGAAATCCCCAACTCTCTCCGTGGGTCCTTGAGTTGCGTAGAATTTCTAGGATCAAAGCAAAATGCAATAAAATGTGATATGCAATGATGATCTATGTATAACATTCCAAATTGAAAATTTGGGATGTTACAAACCTACCCCCCTTAAGATGAATCTTGCCCTTGAGATTCGGGTTGGCTGGAAAATAGGTGAGGCTGGTCCTTCAGTAGATCTTCCTCTCGCTCCCAGGTGGCTTCATCCTCGGTGTGGTGGCTCCACTGAACTTTGCAAAACTTGATAACCTTGCTGCGGGTGACTCGGCTGGCGGTATTCAAGAATCTTGACTGGTTTCTCCTCATAGGTCAAATCACTATCCAACTGAATCACTTCCAGTGGCACTGTATCTCTCAGTGGTATATCGGCCATCTCTGCGTGGCACTTCTTCAACTGGGAAACGTGGAACACGTCGTGAACTCCTGACAATCCCTCAGGCAATTCCAACTTGTAAGCAACTTCTCCCATACGCTCCAAAACTTGGTATGGTCCCACAAAACGGGGCGCTAACTTTCCCTTAACTCCAAGCGCTTAACTCCTCGAAGTGGAGATACACGAAGATAAACTCTATCTCCAACTTCATAAACAGTCTCCTTTTGTTTAGAATCTGCATAGCTCTTCTGCCTGCACTGGGCTACCTTGAGCCTATCGCGAATCAACTTCACTTTCTGTTCAGACTCCTTAATTAAATCCGGTCCAAACAACCGGCGGTCTCCAACTTCATTCCACGATAATGGGGTCCTGCACCTCCTTCCGTACAGAGCTTCGAAAGGGGCCATCTTCAAACTGGATTGATAACTGTTGTTGTAAGAGAACTCTGCATATGGCAAACTGTCGTCCCAACTAGATCCATAATCTAGCGCACAAGCTCTCAGCATATCCTCTAAAATCCGATTGACTCTCTCGGTCTGTCCATCTGTCTGTGGATGAAAAGTTGTACTGAACTCGAGCCTGGTACCCAAAGTTTCGTATGACTGATTCCAGATCTTTGAGGTAAACTGGGTTCCTCTATCCGATACAATACTCCTCGGAAATCCATGTAGACATACGATCATGGTCATATATATCTTAGCCAACCTAGCACTGGTGTAGGTGGTCTTCACTGGGATGAAATGAGCTACCTTCGTCAAACGATCGACTACAACCCAAATAGAGTCATAGCCTGAACGAGTCCTGGGCAATCCCGTGATAAAATCCATGCCTAGATTATCCCACTTCCATTCGGGTATCGGCAATGGCTGTAGCAATCCTGCTGGCTTCTGATGCTCTGCCTTCATTCTCTGACATACATCACATACTGCTACATAGCCTCTCGGAACTATTTCCAAACATAGTTCACGAAGGTCCTCGGCCAACTCCTTTGGTAATCCTCCGGTCATGAGTGTGTTTACATGGCTCTTACGGCTCAACGCATCGGCTACTACGTTAGCCTTTCCGGCGTGATAATGCAATCTCATATCATAATCCTTGATGAGTTCCAACCATCTCCTTTGCCTGAGATTCAACTCCTTCTGTGTGAAGATGTACTTCAAACTCTTGTGATACGTGTACACCTCACAATGGTTTCCGATGAGAAAATGTCTCCATGTCTTCAATGCATGCACTACGGCTGCTAACTCCAAACCATGTGTAGCATAGTTCAACTCATGCGGCTTAAGCTGTCGTGAGGCATACGAAACAACTCTTCCTTCTTGCATAAGCACTACTCCAAGTCCTCGACGAGAAGCGTCGCAATATACCTCGTAATCCTTGCGCTGATCGGGCAGAATCAATACTGGTGACGTAACCAAACGTTTCTTCAACTCCTGGAAACTGGCCTCACATTCTTCAGTCCATTTGAACTTGGTGTCTTTCTTCAACAACTCTGTCATGGGCTTCACAATCTTTGAGAAATTCTCAATGAACCTCCGGTAGTATCCTATGAGTCCTAGAAAACTCTGGATCTCTCCAACTATTGTTGGGGCTTGTCAATTTGTTACAGTGACCACTTTGGTGGGGTCTACTGCTATTCCTTCTCCGGATATAACATGTCCGAGGAACCCAACTTCCTTCAACCAAAACTCACACTTGCTGAACTTGGCATATAACTGATGTTCTCTGAGCTTCTCAAGTACCAAACGCAAATGCTCCTTATGCTCCTCTTCATTCTTCGAGTAGACCAATATATCATCAATGAACACCATGACGAACTTATCCAGAAACTCCATAAACACTTTGTTCATCATGTTCATGAAATAGGCAGGTGCGTTAGTCGGACCAAATGACATAACGGTATACTCATACAACCCGTACCTGGTGGTAAAAGCTGTTTTGGGTATATCCTGCTCTCGAATCTTCAACTGGTGGTATCCTGATCGCAGATCGATCTTGGAAAATACCTTAGCTCCTTGCAATCGGTCAAACAAGTCATTGATCATCGGTAGTGGGTACTTATTTTTGATTGTCACCTCATTTAATCCTCGATAATCAACAACCATCCTCAATGATCCATCCTTCTTCTCCACTAGAAGCACGGGCGATCCCCAAGGTGAAGAACTTGGGGCGAATATAGCCTTTATCCAGTAACTCCTTGATCTGCTTCTTAATTTCTTCCAAATCTTTTGCGGGCATCCTGTACGGTCTCTTAGATATCGGCCCTATGCCTGGCAAAAGCTCAATCAAAAACTCAATGTCTCTATCCGGTGGCATGCCTGGCATCTCTTTTGGAAATACGTCAGGAAAATCCTTCACCACTGGTACTTCCTCCTGTGCAACTCCTGATAAGGAATTTACTTGAGTCCTCTTCGGCAGATGCTAGGATACATACTTGATCCTTCTTCCTTCTGGCGTGGTAAGCAAAATCGACTTACTGGCGCATTCAATGTTACCTCCATACTTCGATAACCAATCCATGCCTAATATCACATCCAGTCCTTGCGATTCCAATACTATTAGGTCTGAGGGAAACACGTAGTTACCAATCCTTAATGGTAACCGATCACACCATAGACTAGACATATACTTTGCTCCTAGCGAGGTTACTAACATGGGTGACCTAAGGGCTTGTGTTGGTAGGTTGTACTTATCCACAAATCCCCTTGATATGTATGAATGCGATGCACCAGTATCAAAAAGAATGATTGCAGTAAATGACTTAACCAAAAACTTACCTATTACTGCATCTGGCTGGGCTTCAACCTCCTCCACGCTAACGTGGTTCACCTTTCCTTTGTTAAAAGGGTTGGGATTCTTCCCAGAACTTCCATTGCCATTTCCATTCTTCGCTTCAGGACATTCAGTGGCATAATGTCCGGTCTTCTGGCATTTGTAACAGGTGATGTGGCTCAGATCCCTCTTGGCTGGTGTTGATGGGTTGGTGCGGTTCTGTCCGTTGCTTCCTCCATTACCATTACCATTCTTGGGGCCACTATGGTTGTGCGAACTACCTCCTCCATGGGTATGCTAAAAATGTCCTCCCGAGTTCAGGGTAAAATGAGGCTTCTGCTGAGCTCCCGAATTGTACTTCCCTTGTCCATACTTCCTCTTGCGGCTGTCAATCTGCTGCTGCTTCCCTTCAATCATAGAGCTCTATCTACCAACTCCTGGTAGTTGTTGAAGGTTGCTACCATCAACTGCATACTCAGCTCATCATTCAGTCCTCCCAGAAACTTCTCCTGCTTAGCTGCATCCGTAGCAACGTCATCTGGGGCATAACGTGCTAGCTTACTAAAGTCATCCACATACTGGCCAACAGTATGTCCTCCCTGGCGTAAGTTGTGAAACTCACACTTCTTCATGGCCATTGCTCCTGCTGAAACATGGGCAGTACGAAAAGCTTGCTGAAACTGATCCCATGTGACACTGTCGATAGGATAAGTGGCTGTGAAATTCTCCCACCATGATGTTGCGGGTCCATCAAGCTGATGTGCGGCAAAACGCACCTTCTCCGCATCTGTGCATCCTGCAGTGGTCAACTCCCTTCCCATCTTGCGGAGCCAATCATCTGCAACTATCGGCTCGGTGCTACTGGAGAACACCGGCGGATTCAACCTCAAGAAACGGGCTAAGTGGTCAACAGGTGGTGGTGGTGGTGGGTTGTTGTTGTTGTTGTTCCCCTGATTCTGATTCTGGACTAGTATCTGCATCAATGCATTTTGCTGCTGGATCAACTGGGTGAGCTCCCGTGGGAAAGCAAATCCATTGTCACGTCTCGGAGGCATCTGAGGGTTTAGAAAAGATGAGAAAATAGAATAGAATGAGGTCTAGAGAGAAAACACTACCCATATGCACGTGAGACAAAAGCAAACAATATCACTTCAATCAAACAAGGGCATACATCAGTCTAACTATCATTACAAAAGTGCTCGGACTATACTATATACATGGGGGAATACTACTACTGTTATGGCGGTCGACTAGAAAAAACTGCTCCGATGAAGACTCCATGATATCTGCTCCAGCTTCATCAACATGGTCATCATCACTATCATTTGGGTCCGAGTCGGTGTCGTCGATGATGATGTAGTTCTCCGGGCAAGTGCAATCATCGTCTCCCCCTCCAGTCGCGGGAAATCCCATGAATACCTTTAGCTTCTTCTTCAGATCATCATTCTTCTCTACGAGTGTCGTCATTTCCTCCTCATATCCATCACGCGTAGACTTGAGTTCTTCCTCCAGCTCCGTGATCTTGGTCAATGCCTTCTTCAGATCCATCATGCCTGCGCACATCTGGTTCTCCTGGCGTCGTATGTGCTGGTTTAACTCCTGGATGAAAGCTGCAATTGATCTATCCTTCCTGGTGCTGATCATCTCCCATTGCTCATCTCGGCGCCCACAAATCTGGTAGATAGTATCCTTGAGATCCTTGTGGTAAACTTCTCCAATGCATCCCATGGTGATGTGAGCTACCATGCTCTTTCCTAGACTCTAGGTTGGTGCATCAAAGGAAAACTCTATGGGCTCAGTGACTGGCATGAACGTTCTTCCTAGAAGTTGAACTTGAATCATCCTGCGCTCTTCTTCAGGTAAAGTGGCGATGTAGGTCCCAGTGAAGCTTGGTACTCCGATGTTTAGGTATCTAGTGACTTCCTTCAAGTGGCGTCCAAAGGGTGTATCTTCATCCGGTTGCGTGAACTTGTTCCTTGCATCCGCCATCGCAAAAGAATAGAAAAGATGAGGAGTCAGAAGTGAGAAGAGAGAGTAGTAATCTAAGGTTTTATCTTAGTGGTCGTGTCCTACAGTCTGCGTGTGCTCTGATACCATCTTGTAGCGACCAGACCTCAAACAGCCTAATCTCTATGCATCAGTGTCATCCCTGGATCGGTAATGCCAACACACACATTACTTGAAGGATTTATAACAGAGTAGCAATCACACACTTATTACATCGAATGTCTCAAAAGAGTACTTATTACAAATAATATGGCTTAAGGCCATCTAATAACGATAACAACGGAAGGCTTGGAAGATAAGCGAGTCCATCAACTCCAACGGCATCACCGAGTATAGAACCACGACCTAAAAACTCCTTACTCGTCGTCTGAAAAGTCTGCAACATGAGCGTTGCAGCCCGAAACGGGTCAGCACATGGAATATGCTGGCATGTAACACATAGAGAGTAATGAAAGAATAATGCTATAATACATGCATATATGGCTGGTGGAAAGCTCTATGGTTATAGTTTTGCATAAAGCCAATTTTTCCCTACTGCAAAGGATTAACATTTTATTTAACTATCATGGTGGTTGTTAAACATCGAGAAGGGTACTCCAACTCAATCCCAATTAAGCATCATCATTAAACCCAACAATATTTATTAAGTAACATGATGAGATTCACATGATAATCCAAGTACTAGATACTCAAAATGTCCTTAACCGGGGACACGGTTAACCATGATTAGTTTATACACTCTGTAGAGGTTTGCGCACTTTTCCCCGCAAGACTCGATCTCCTCTGCTTGATTTCTCGCACTACTTGGTGTTTGAGAAACGGATTACAGAGACACAGTCTTTCAGAAGCATTAAATCTCCACTCCAGGTAGACCGTACCAACCTACATCCCCTACATCTGCTAGTCTAGCTCTTCAAGAGCTCACGCAACTTAATCAACTATGCTAGAGCCCATAGTAGCTTGCGGCTGCACACGAAAGTTTCTAGCATGAATAATCCCATGATCCCTTTGAGCCTATGTGGCGGTCCATAGGAGAATCACACGGTACCCGGGATTTCCAAAAATACAGGCAACACTGGGTTCCCCAGGTGCCTCAATCCACCCAGATGTGAATTTAAGTTGCCACCTTAAGTAAACCATTAAATTTAAACAATCTCACATCTGTCATGGATACACTCACCCAATCCACGTCTACTAGCATAGCATGGCAATATAAGCAAACGTAGAAGTAACTCCCAAAGGTTTGATAATAAACAGGTAATAGGCTCTACCTCATCTACTTCCCAAACCCACATATTAATCAGATCCTAATCATGCAATTGTTTGAGGATTGATCTAATGCAATAAAACTGGGTAGTAAAAAGGTATGATCAAAGTGTTACTTGCCTTGCTGATGATCCGTGAAACCTAGAGATTCGAAGTAGCAAGCGGCGCACTCCGGGTACTCTATCGCCAACAAACATGCATACAATAAGCACTCATGTAATACACAGGTAAAACTTAAATAATAGATCTAACTAGAAAGTTCAACTTAAGAACTCCGGTTTGCAAAAAGAACCAAATCAAACGAAGCAACAAAAGTCAAACGGCGAAAGAAACAAGCTTTGTTTACTAATCTAGACCTAAGTCATATTTTACATTAGCAAAAACTTGTTTGAGTTGGTTAAACAGAAAGAGGGTTCGAGACGAAACTCTAGTCGCTTGAATCGCCTGATTCCGACAAACGAGCAAAAATTTATACTAAAACGAAAATCGGATCAGAAATCGCGATCAGAAATAATCGCGGAAAATCCGAAAAAAGCAAAACAGACGAATAGGCTAACGAACGAACGTCCGCTGTCTGCGAAAAAATAACGAAAATCATTTGTTAAAACGAATGAACGAACGGGCGTTTGCTAAATAACTAAACCGGGAAAAAACCGACCTAAAAAAAATAAACCGCGGATCTAAAAGAAAAGCCGTACGGTTTTTTGAAGAAAACCGGCGGCGGCGGCGGCTACCTCTGGCAAGTCCGGCGAGGGCGTCGGCGGCGGCGGGC
>NC_057813.1:361617136-361632170 GCF_018294505.1 Triticum aestivum | reverse complement strand
GCGGTGTCGGCGGCGGCGGCGGGATCCGGCGGCGGCGGCGGGGGTCTCGAGGCGGGGCGGGGCGGTGTCTAGGGTTTCGGCCCCGGGGTGGGCCTTTGGCCTTTAAAGTCCACCCGGGCGCAGTGTCCAGGTCGGACACGACCCAGTAAGGCGGTAACCTCTCTTAAAAAAACATTACGCGCAGAAAAACAATTAAAAGAAATACTAAATGTACTCCAAAAATCCCGAAGTAAATTGTCCTCGACTTCTAAAATCTAGCCCGACAAGATGAACATTTACTTGGGGCCTAAATCCAATTTTAAAAAACGCAGATTTTTCCTAAATTCAAATAAAATAGCCATAAACTCCAAAATAAAATCTTATTTGATTTTATTATTAAATCCTCAAGATTTCTTTATTTTGAGAAAGTCATTTTATTACCTCTCTCATATTTTCATAATAGAAATAATTGAAGATAAAATAAATAAAATCAAATGATCCTATTTTCAAAATTTGAGAAAACTCAAATTTGAAAATAACGAAATCCCCAACTCTCTCCGTGGGTCCTTGAGTTGCGTAGAATTTCTAGGATCGAAGCAAAATGCAATAAAATATGATATACAATGATGATCTATGTATAACATTCCAAATTGAAAATTTGGGATGTTACACACGTGGTCAAACAAAACGCGTGTGGGGTGCTCAAGCGTGCACTAGAATCCTCCGCTATGAACACAGTGACAAGACGTGACGATTACGGGCCGGGCGACTCCTATTTATTACAGTGGCCATTTAACCCTTGTGTCTCTTGAACCTCACGCCCTAGTATTGCAAGAAGCACACCCACGATGACAAATTCTGAGAGGGTATCCTACGCGGCTCCAATGATGTTCCGAGTGGCAGTTCACCATGCATGCCATAGTAGAAACCCATAAAAGGTTCATGGAGCTCTCGGTGGTGTACACCAACAACCCAGTCTGGGTGGAGAACTCCATCCACACCATGGAGTTGTTGCTTGCTGAGGAAAAGTACAAGGTGGTCGTGTTCGACCTCGAGTACACTCATGCTTGTGCTGAGTCTCGTCACAAGGTCATTGTTGCCCAGATGTGTGCGCGCAATCACATCCTTGTATACCACTACTTCTTGGCGACAAGGCCCTGCGAATGTTTCACCAGGTTTGTGAACAGCCCCCACTACATGTTCGCTATGGTGGACATCACCAATGATGTAAAGGTTTTGGGCATCGCTTGCCAGAATCTTGTTGACATCTAGGGCCAATACAAGATCTGGGGCAGCAAGAAGCTTGAGAAGGCCTCATTGGTTCACCTTGCTGAGGCCATCATCGACCCCTACTATAGAGACATGAAGGATTCCGACAACAAGGATAAGCGCGCTTGGCACTCGGCCTAGATGGAGAAACTCAACAAAGCTCGCATCGTGTACGCGACCAAGGAGGAGTAGACAAGCTATGAGATGTACAGGCGGATCATTGACATGAGGAAGTGCCTCCTTCCCCAAAACAGCCGGGGATCCAGCTGGAAGCAGAGCAATGTCAAACGTCATCACAACAAGTAGATGATTAGCTGCTCGTTTCTCCTAGTTTAGTATGCATGTAATTGTTTACTATGGTGTGTGTGGCAATGTTATGTGTGTAGTCACTTATGTAATTTCATGTTTAATTTGGTCATGCAATCACGTTCTTATAAGTATATATGTTGATGTTTTGTTCTCACAGCGTAGATGTTGTGCAGACAGAGCAAATCACATCGCACACAGACTAAACAATGGAAACCATTTGTGATGATTTCATCAATCACTAATAATTGTATACCAGCAAGCATTTGCCCACAACACAAATGCCTCGTTAACAGGAATTGTCTGTGTTGTTATCAGTCTTCTCATACATTTCTGATTACTGACATGTTTGCTTCTTATCACACACATCTTGTTAAGTTGAATCGCTTCTATTGTGTTGCCAAATCAAACACAGTTCATCCGAGTGAATTGTATGTCGTATATCACAGACACCTTGATCTGGCTGGCCATTTCTATTGTGTTGCCTAATCACAAACAGTTCATCCGAGTGAACTGTATGTTGTATATCACACACATCTTCATCTGTCTAACCGTTTTTACTGTTATGCTCATCGCGAACAGTTCATTGGAGTGAACTGTAGGCCCTGCATCGCACATGCAACTATAATATGAATCGTGTTTGATGTCTCTGCCATCGCAGACGTTTTGTATCTTTTTTGACGGCTTTATTACGACATTGTTTGTGATTAATGCTTCGCACACACTTTCATTGAAGGGTCTCTTATTGTACTGTCGCGTTAGCAGCATCATGTAGTAGTGCTACCCTCGAGAATTGTTGTGGTCCTCTAACCTTGTGGGTTAACAATTAACCAATTTTAACAAGCAATACTATCTACCAACATCCACAATTAAGGCGATGATTCTTGATGCTAGATTATGTTTCGGGGTGTGTGAAACAAGAGACTTTAAAAAACATCTAGCCCCACACTAAACTTCGTCAAAGATGCATGACCCCTAGAAGATCATCCATCTTCGGCACCCTCTTGTGTATGCAATGGTTCACTATTCTCAACTACGGTGAAGCCCAATGAACTATTAGCAGATCGTCGACAGCCAGAGTCGATCGATCGTCAGAACCTTGTAAGAAGCGACACCATGCTGTCGATAAATTGAACTGAAGAAACACTCGAGGAAAGCATAGCAAGAACATCAACCCTCACAATCACATGTGATATAGATTGCAACCTACATCTACTCGTAAAATCGCTCTGATGCCACTATTGAGAAACATAGTAGAAAACAAAAAATTCGCACCTACGAGCAATATGAAGATGCATAACGAGTTGGGATCACAATCATTACTATCACTGAGTTGCACTGGACGAAAAACATGTCCTTGTAGATTGTACTTGGAGTCCCTCGAACCATCGATGAACGATCCCTCGTACCGCCCATGAACAATCCCTTGAACCGAAGGTCGAAACCAGGGCCTCTCTACTTGGTTGCAAGCATGCAGCCTTCACGATCCGGCAACACTTCACCGTCTAGAGCTAATCATTGCTAGAGAATTATAGGGAGGATATTAGAACCACACTGGACTTCGAATTATGAGGATAAGAGGATTAGCCCAGCTCTAATTAGTCAACTAGGACCGACTAGAACTAGAACTAGAAGAACTAGAAGAGGCTCCAAAGCTTGTAAAATCAAAAGAGTACAAATCCTCATGTATATACAGGTTGGAGGTGAGAGGAAGGGTTGCCACCAAGGAGGGAAAGCCTCCTTGGGGCGCCGGCCGAAGAGGGAGGAGTTGGATGGAAAATCCTATTTAACGCATTCTCCGTCAAAGTGTTGAGGTGCCGCACACCCCTGACTTCATTTGGGCCGGCCTATTTTATTAGTTGTTCGCTGCCTCCATTCCTCCCTCGTGCGAGTCTCTCGTCGCTTCAGAGAATCGGTCGTTCCTCTTCATATGCTTCTCCTGTCGTATCCCCCTTCCTCGTTCTTCATCTACTTCTTCCTCCGGGGATCCTACTCCAGGAAGACTCCACCACCCCTCGTGAGTAGTAGACGGTCCTCTCCCCCACTCCCCCACTCCCGATTCATCCGCCGCATTGCTGATCCGATCTGGCTGACATCGTCTGAATGGATGATTTTTTGTAGTTGGCCAGTGTCTCCCTTGGCTTCCAGGGTTCCTTCAAGGTCTGCGACGTCTAGGATCCCGTGAAGGCCTACGTCTTCTAGGGTTTCATAAATCTCGATGTCGAATTCGGCTTCGTCAAGTTCATCATCTTGAATGTAATGGCACCAATTCCCCGCGGTGTGTTCCTTCTCTCTGTTTGGTACCGCGAGATCGAGTGTATTTAGTTGCATTAGTATCTTCCCCAGTGTTTCTAGGGTTTCACGAGCGCGGTCTTTTACAAGGGCAATTTTGATTTGGTGAATATAAGTGTGGACTAGGGAGTTGCTTTAGAGATTGGATTTTCGGGTTTGATTCAGCATGATGATGATAGCTTGTAGTGCTTTTCCTGGGGTTGTTTGTTGTTGATATAGCGTTTGTGTAACATGTTGGCGAAGGTCTTATCTATTTTGTTTTATATGTTCTCTTAGTTTCTATAATGTGTAGGAGCATCATGTAGTAGTTTGGTTGACTTGTTAGGATGTATTGCTCTGCTCCACAAGTAGTATTGCTCTGCTTCGGTGTCGTCAGTGTAGCTTCTTATGTTTTGCTGGTAATTAAGAAAAATAAAGTGGTTTGCTAGACTAGAATTTAGGGAACATGAGATAGCAAATCAGCATCCACTTGTGGAGTTGTCCTGGGAAGTTCACATGATTTTCTTCTCCGAGTTTAAGGTTTGAGGAATAACCAAGGAAGTGGATGCACAAATAGTTTTGTGATGTGAACTGTTTCTGTTTGTTATCTAATAGTTGTGTGCGATGTCTACTAGTGGTAGTTTCTATTTGTTCATACATTTTGTCGTGTTAGGATGCATCATCATTTTGCAGTTACCTTGCATTTAATTAATTTATAAGCAAAGTTTGATCTTGCTTAGGCAAGCATGATACGTTGGTTGCATAAGTCACTGGAGCATCTATCAAATATATATGAATGGATTTAGGTACTTTGGTCCTTTTTGTTGATTGTTGTTTAATCTAAAGTTATATATCATTTTTGTTAATCTGATTCTTACTACAATGGCTACTTTTATTGTGCGCTTTTTGTTTTGCTCGAGAGTGATGTTATAAGGAAATGAATAGGGAATAGATAATAATATTAATGCATTCCTGGGATAAGAGTGCTTGTTGTTTTCAAGATTGTTGAACTTGTGACATATTTTTTATAGACGATACATGTTAATTCATTGTTTTATTTTTTTACAAGAAAATAACTCTTCTAATTACAATAAACCATGAATACTATTTGTTCTCCTCTATACGTTAGAAATAAATGGTTCAAAAGACATTTATCCATAGCTTGAGAATAACTTTTGTATGCTACTCTTTTTCACATATGTATGGTTCTGGTGCTAGTTTTGTTTTTTAGACGAGTGTTCATTTTGAAGTGATATTAGGTGATGTCGTTGTAGTTTTTCATATAAGATGTTAATCCAGTAATAATAGATGAAACTTGCAAGATTTGGCACTTATTAGTTTGATAAAAAAATTATATTCATTTGCTTTTTGTTGTTTTTATTTTTGAAATGTGTTACATGTTTTTAGTTTTATACTTTCTTCGGTGAATAATGGAACTATCAATGATACTATTTGCTGGTGTTGCTCTATTTAATTAGTCTTTGTTTCACCACCTTACTTTTTTAGTTATTATGCAGCTCTCCCTCAACTCTAAACATGCCTAGACTTTACAAATATCCTGCTGGTACTATCAAGCATAGGTTTTCTACCATCAGGTGGCATAAGGCAATTACTGATTTAAGTGATAATCAAAAGTCATTCATTTCAAAATATGTGCTCTATAATCTTCTGAATATTCATCCTCACTTAATGATTCCAATTCCAATTCTTCAATGGGCTATGTACCACTTAAATTGCAATGGGACTGGAGTTTTCAGAAAGGGTTATAAAATAATTCATCTCAGAAGAGAGATGGTAATTCAAGTTTTTGGTATTCGTTCCGGTGTTGTGCCTTTTCCTCTGGACATCATAGATCCAGTTTTCGTGGCTAGAGTGCTATAGCTTAGGTCCCCTTATCTTGGTAATGGCTAGAAGAATATTCCAGTGGATAACATTGTCACTATCATGAAGAATGACGAGACCGAGGAAGGTTTCATCCGAAGCTTCTTGTTTCTTTTCATAAGTTCTTTTTTCTACCCAACCTCTCGGAATTCTGCAAATTGGAAAATTCTTTATGGGCTCCACGACTTTACAAGATGAAAGGCCTTTGATTTGGCTCAACTTTGCATTGATCACTTGAACAGGAAATTGATAATTTCAGCACCAATCTATTTAATAGAGCTGAAATTCCTTTAAACAATTCAATCTATGTTGGTGGATGCTTACCTTTAGCTGCTGTAAGTTTTATAATTTTCCCTCCTTTTCATTTTTTAATGTAGTGCTAAGTTCTGCATTCTTCGTTTATAGTCACTGATTTGCTCTTTCATCTTCTCTTATGATTCCCAATATACTTAGATTGTCTATCTGGACTTCATGGACTTCACTAAAGCTTCTAAACAATGAAACCTCAATTATGGAGTCCCTAGAATGGCCTATGTTCAGAACGAGGATTTTGATTATCTAGCTACAGTGGACTTCAACACAACATCCAAGAAGACGTTTGCATTGGGATTCTTACCAATAAGCTTCTTCTATCTAGTTTTTGCATTCTTTAAGTGAGGAAAAATGTTGCAACTATAGTTTCAAACAATAAGGAGCAAATATTTTCATTCTTAATACTTTTGAATGGCATTTTTTTGGTTTCATGATCTATTTTTAAGAACAATGCAGAACACTTCGTTGACTTTCTTTTTTCTATTCAGCTGCAAGACATCTCTAGGACACCTTACAGTGCTCGTGCAATTGTATTAGCTAAGGAGAAGTGGTCCAAAGCCCCACAGAGTTATCGTTATGAGGAAAATGTCATTCCAAACTACAATGACAACTCAAATGTTGCATCTACTTCAGACAGTGACCCACAAGTATGTTTATCTGCTTATTATTAACCTTTTGTTTACCAATATATTTTAGTCCTGTCACTTCCATTTCATAGTAGAACTAATAGATATGTATATTTTCTATTCGTCAAACTAATAGGTTATGAATATAATATCTCGAGTTGTTGCTATATAGCAACTCATTTTACATTCCATTTTGTATGGCAATTTCAGGAGTTTGGTCAATGAGTTGCTATATAGCTATAGTCTGTTCGTAACAGAGAAGAATGCATAATCTGTTCCTAGTGCAACATATGAGTACTCAAAATATAATGAGTTTCAGTGCTCCTAGTGCAACATATGAGTGCATGAATGCATAATTTGTTCCTTCCTTCGAACATATAATGATTTGCTAGATAAACAATGACATGTTCCATGAAGTATGTGAAAGTGCAACTAATCCCCGAGTGGTTTTGGTAATTCATAACAACATATAGCTCACTGAACTAATAATCATTCAAGTTTAATATTTCAGAAAGTTCAATGAATGGCATGGCATGGACTAGAGAAGTGGACCCCTCAAAATGCTAAGGACACATATTGGCAAAAGCTTAAGACTCTTCATTTCTATTTTAGTGATCCAAGAACACATTGAGTCCATAGAAAAGCCAATACTATTAAAAGGGGAGGAGGTGTTGCTTAATGGCTTGCTTGCTCAAATGCTTAGTGATATTGCTCCAAATACCCTCAACCACTTTCTCCGTCCAAATATGTCAAAATCCAAAAGTACAACTCAGCCCCACTAATTCATTCTATCCGGAGCCACCAAGTTCATATGACATAGCCACTGCCAGAAACCCTAGCAGTTCGGTCTCACCGATAGGGATCTCGGTCTCACCTAGATGGCCTTGCGAATGCTCTGTGACTTATTGTATTTATTCAGTCTCACTGAATTATACAATCGGTCTCACCGAGTTGGCTTGACATACACTCTGTTGCCTCATTGCTTTACTTCGGTCTCACCGAGTTGATGCTATCGGTGCCACCGAGTTGATGTTTGCCCTAAGCCCTTGCACATCGGTCCCACCGAGTTGTTCCAGTCGGTCCCACTGAGATTCCTAACATTCACATTTTGAACTAAATCGGTCTCACCAAGTTCGTCTATTCGGTCTAACCAAGTTGGGTCAAATGTGTGTAATGGTTGGATTTGTGTGGAGGCTATATATACCCCTCTACCCCTTCTCCATATGAGAGAGAACCATCAGAACGTGCCTACACTTCCAACATACATTTTCTGAGAGAGAACCACCCACTCATGTGTTGAGATCAAGATATACCAATCCTACCACAAGAATCTTGATTTCTAGCCTTCCCCAAGTTGCTTTCCACTCAAATCATCTTTCCACCATATCCAAATCTGTGAGAGAGAATTGAGTGTTGGGGAGACTATCATTTGAAGCAAAAGAGCAAGGAGTTCATCATCAACATACCATTAATTACCTTTTGGAGAGTGGTGTCTCCTAGATTGGTTAGGTGTCGCTTGGGAGCCTCCGACAAGTTGTGGAGTTGAACCAAGAAGTTTGTAAGGGCAAGGAGATCGCCCGTGAAGATCTACCTGAGTGAGGCAAGTCCTTCACAGGCGATGGCCATGGTGGGATAAACAAGGTTGCTTCTTCATGGACCCTTCGTGGTGGGCCCTCTATGGACTCGCACAACTGTTACCCTTCGTGGGTTGAAGTCTCCATCAATGCAGACATATGATAGCACCTCCTATCGGAACCACGCCAAAAATCTACGTGTCTTTCATTGCGTTTGCACTCTCCAAACCATTCCCTTTACCTTCATATGCAATGTTCTACTTTCCACTGCTACACTCTTAGAATTGCATGTGTAGGTTGATTGCTTGACTTGTGCTAATTGCTAAAATCTTCCCAGAACTAAAATTGGGAAAAGGTTAGATTTTTATTTGGTCAAGTAGTCTAACCCCCCCCCCCTCTAGACCTACTTTTGATCCTACAGTATGTTTATCTGCTTATTATTAACCTTTTGTCTACCAATAGATTTTAGTCTTGTCACTTTTGCTTCATAGTAGAACTAATACACATGAGTGCCAATTAAACACCAACCATCGCCCAGTCTAGATAAACAGTGAGCCAATTAGAGGTTCTTTATTCCAAGATCATGTAGAAGTCAGTCCTACTCCTGATGTTACCTTAGCCACACCAGCAAGGACATCCAAGTTGAAATTGCAGTTGGAGTTCCAGAACAAGTGTCAGTTCCTTAGCAAGTACAGGAAACTGAGCAAGCACCTTCAACTATGAAAATTAGAATGAAGCAAATTCAGCTGGGAACAATGGTATACACTCTAGAAGCACACTTGATCAATATATTTCTTTTAGTCAAACAAGTGATGGCATTCAATTTGCTGTTAAAACTATTATTGAGATCTCACGTACCATGTCTGAGCCAATTCAGACTCAATCAGGTCCAGTAAGCAAAGGCCTCTCGCTCGGGTTCTGTTATAGCGACATAGCTTGCACGATGTGTGCATACAATAGAAAAACAGGCAAGCCACACTGCATCGCTCAGCCCCGACCACCCAACGTAACCGGGAATTCCACAAAAATTTCCTCACCCTCACTTCTACCATGATTTTTTATGTCATGGACAGCCCAAAGAATGTCATGCAGGTGCGTCCCCGGCCCGGATAGGACGAAAAGCCCATTATCTGTCATGATTTTTTGTCATAGAAGTATAAGCCCACCACATCTATGATGATACGTGTTTTTGTCACAATTATCATCATAGAAGTGTCATAACCATGACAGAGAAAATTCATTCGGGACATAATGGCACAGATGTGTCTTTTTTTGTAGTGCAAGGGACCGCACGCTGAACACTATCACCTCCACCTATGAAAACTTCATAAAGAGCAAAGGCGCAGACGTGCAACAGGGCCCGGTAGTGGTGTCAAACTACTCATGGAGGCCCTATGTAACCCTTTCCTCTGTTAAAATCATTTTTAAATAAAAAATACCTATACTAGTTGCTTCGGCAGTTCGGATAGTATGGTTGGACGTCATGAATACAATGGAAATAAAATACCATTTTTAGGTCATACTGCAGTTGTTTGTGTTGCACACTCCTTTCTGCCTTTTATTTCGAAATAAACTAGTTTGATATGTGCTTTCTAGATGCGATCGACTAAAAGACCGGGGGCTTGACTATAAAACCTGCCCCAGGCATCATTCCAACACTATTTTCATCCCATGTGCTCGGTGTCTTTGATATTGCATTATATGAATCAGTTTCATATGATGTCTTTGGTCAATAGTTGGGTTGCCCGGCTCCTGTGTTTTCCCTCATACATTCTGCATTGTTCCTCTAGGAGGGTAAATGGATAACCACTGGGATCGTGCTTCTAGCTCACCTGGTTAAGTACCATAGTGGAGAAATCCGAAAACTAGCTATCATAATAAGCAAGAGCTGGTCGGCGATCCGATGACAAGTGTTAAACTAAAAATCAATTGAGACTATTTTGTGTTAAACAAAGAGTTTGCTGTCACAGAAACCAAGTGGTGATGGATCAACCTTGGAACACCCGAATATCACACACACCGGGGGCTAGTCACTCTAGCCCCCACCATCAAGCTCCTATGGCTAAGTGAAAGCACTAAAGCCACATAGTCTGATTGCCTTGTTTTCCTTATGCACTGCCACCTCCGGCACGGAGTCGTCGGCTAAGGGTTAAAGTGTTACATAGAAAACACCCTTTGTAGTATCTGCAATGGGGTTGAAGCCGCCAACTGGTAACTTTTAGTTTAAAATGGTTGCACATGAGTCAAAATAAGCAAACAAGGCATTACATACAATGCCAACATTTGAATTATAGAGCACAAACATTTAAATTTCATCGGATAAAATAAGATACATTCATTCATAAATAACATCCTTTGAGCACCGGGCCTCTTTCGCTCGAGCACCATCCATCACGATGGGAAAATACTGCTCGGGATGCCTATGCTTCTTCCTAGAAGGCGGGGGTCCGGTGGCCATTTCGGCTGGCTTCGTCTTCGGCCAATGCACCATAATCTTGTCGAAAGCCATCCGAACTCCCTCAATGCGTATGAAAAACTTCCAGATACCAATCTGGGGCGCAACGTCCCACAACCTCTACACCAAGACAAAGTAGCTGCTCGGCAATGGCTCCGGAGGCCATAGCTTGACGCAGAGGTCCTTCATTGCTGGCTCCACCATCCAGTGGAACTCCATCATCTGCTTCATCTGGTTCTTGAGGAGGGAGGGTGCTCGGGTGCCTAAAACTGTGCCCATAACAGCCTCTTCTCGGTACAGCCCTCCTGGGATGTGAAGTACCTGGCCGCATCTAATACACTCCTCGGAAGGTCCGCAAAAGTGCCTGGGGAACGCCATACTCTCATGAGCAAAGCGAACCTGTTACCACCAAAGACACTTTGCAGTAAGTACAACTTGACTTGGTAGAGTTCCTCTTGGCGGCCTCGCACCTCCATCCATGCTTCCTTAACATATGACCCTAATGAGGTTAACTTGGTGGCCTGATGTCACACCCAATATGCGACCCTATCCTAAAGGAACTCGAAGGTCCCACCAAGGATAGAAGCGCATATTGGAGGCCCTTTTGCAAGGTGGATATCATTGCATCATACCATTACATAATAGTTGGGGATACATACAAAAGGCATACAATGCCACATGAATACAACAAACTCATACATAAGAGCTACATCCGACTACAGATGAAACACAAGCAGAAACTCAAACGACATCCACCCTGCTAGCCCAGGCTGCCGACCAGGAACCTATCCCCTGAATGAAGAAGCAGAACAAGAACTCAAAACAAGCAAGCATCACTCTCACATCATGATCATCGCATTACCTATACCTGCAACTATTGTGGTAGTAATCTATGAGCCACGAGGACTCAGCAATCCCATTACCATGGGTATCAAAACTAGCAAAGCTTAATGGGTATGGAAAAGATAAGTGGTGAGGTTGCAGCAGCGACTAAGCATGATATGGTGGCTAACTTACGAGTACAAGAATAAGATGAGAAGGTACGCAAACGGTCGCCAACTAGTAATGATCAAGAAGAGATCCTGAAACTACTTACATTCATACATAACCCAAATCGTGTTCACTTTCCGGACTCCGCCGAGAAGAAACCATCACGGCTACACACGCGGTTGATGCGTTTTAATTAAGTCAAGTGCCAAGTTCTCTACATCCAGATATTAACAAATTCCCATCTGCCACATAATCGCGGGCACGGCTTTCGAAAGTTTAAACCCTGCAGGGGTGTCCCAACTTAGCCCATTATAAGCTCACGATCCACGGAGACAATCCTCCATTGCGGGACATCCGATCAAACTCGGGGTCCCGGTGCACAAGACATTTCGACAATGGTAAAACAAGTCCAGCAAGACCTCCCGGCGTGCCGACACGCTGATAGTAGCCCTCGTATCTAGTCTTAGGCCACGACGGATGAGCGATGTGTACAGGTGCCAAAATAACCCAGGTTGCCCTGGGGCGGCCCCGCACAGTGCTCTAGTTTGGGACCAACACCATCAGCACTGGCCCCGCCCTGTATGTAGAAAAATCCTTGGGTTCATGACGCCCTATGCCAATTAATTATTAGGTTAAAGTATTATTATGGCAAATGTAAAACCAATGTTGGGCCTTGCTGGAAGAGTTTTATTCAAAGCGAACTGTCAAGAGGGGCCCATAAACCCACATCGTGTTAGTGATGCAAAATGAAGGAACATAACACCGGTATGACGGAAACTAGGGCGTCAAGAGTGGAACAAAACACGAGGCATAAGGTCGAGCCTTCCACCCTTTACCAAGTATATAGATGCATTAATTAAATAAGAGATATTGTGATATCCCAACATAAACATGTTCAAACATGGAGCAATCTTCAACTTCACGTGCAACTAACAAACGCTATAAGGGGGGCTGAGCAAAAGCGGTAACATAGCCAAACAACGGTTTCCTGGGAAGGGTGAAAAGGTTAGAGGCTGACATGTCAATTTGGGAGGCTTGATAAGTAAGTGATAGGTAGCGCAGATAGCGATAGAATGAAGCAACTAGCATAGCAATGATAGTAGTGAGATCCAGGGTGATGTCATCTTGCCTGAAATCCCGCAAGGAAGAAGAACGAGTCCATAAAGAAGACGAACGGATGAATACAAACCAAGCATAGTCGAACGAATCCTCACGATAGCAACGAAACAAGAACTATCAAGAAGAAGCACAACCGGAAAGAAGCAAACAACATGGTAAACACACAACACATAAGCATGACATGATGCTCAACCAAGTATGATGCAGGACAAGGCTATATGATGCTGCTCATGGCAAGAGATGATGCATACAAGAACAACACATCAAAGCAAGTTTAAATGAGGCCGGAAACAACATATAACAAATCCGGTAAGTCCTCATATGTTCAAGTTGTTAAACAGCAAGTTAAGATTCACCAAGATGATCTACACAAGATTCTAGTCAAGTTACATATAAAGTTCATTTAATTCGGAGCTACGGGCTAGAAGATATGAGCAAAACAAGTTAAACATGGCATTGATGCAAAATGCATTCAAACATCAAGAGAACACCTCAAAAGAAGGATGCAACATTATAATATGAAACTACATGCAATTCTAAGCAAGTTCCATATACAGCATGCTCAAAACGGAGCAACGGTGCAATACATACACTCCAAACAAGATATAACAACAATCTTCCCAAAACAGCAAGTAGGCACTTTGCAAACATCAAAACAACATGCTACAACAATCATATGAGCACAGATTTGACATACAATTCATGCACAGACAACATACTTCAAAAATCATTAAGGTTTAGGTTCATAGGCATCAAGATTAAACCAATATGATCAATTCAAAAAGCAACTTTATAACACAGGAGCATATGCATGAGCAGAGTTAATATGATAGCAACTTGAGAGCAAGAAAGAGACAAGCTAGAACAGGTAAACATAACAACCAAGGGAATGGCATCAAAGTACACATAACAAATAGCAAATAACATCATGGCATCATATACATATGGCTCATGGATTTGTGGGAATCAACAAGACAAGATTGAATGTTGAAACAGTTTCAGCAAGTGAAACAATAACATTATGATAGCATGTTTGCAAGCATAGAACAGAGTCATATGACATCCAAAATTAACAACCATGGCATGTGTACAAAGTACTCGTATTATACATCAAAACATGTAACTGGAGCATCTCTAGAAGAGGCATAGAATAATTACTATCAAGCTCACAACATAGCGTCATGAAGTTAGTAGAAATCTGGAACATTATATAAGCATGTTTATGGAAATGAAAACATATTCTATAGGACATATATAGGGCATCAAAAGGCATTGTATGATAGAGCATAACATATAAAACAAAACATGTCAACTAAGAATCTCCATATTATGCATGGATTAATTTGTAGCATCAAGCAAACATGGCAACATGATATAGCAGTTTCAGCATTGACAGAAAGTTAACAAAGCAAGTAACCCACTTCACAAGCTTGATGCACTCACTACAGGGCACATAAAAATACATGGATTGCACCCCTGTAAAGATGGCATAAATATGCTCCTAAAACATGTAGACATCATGCCCATAGGGTGCACACACAAAATGCAACAAAAATGACAAATCAACAAGTTACAACAGTTTTCAGCAGTTAACAGCAACATGCACTTTTGCAACAGGGATTAATATGTCAAGATTCACCCTAACATGAATGCAAAGCATAACAACATGTAGAGTATGAAGATCAGAACATGTGCATATCAAGATCATCATCATAGCATCAACAGGGACAAAGTTGTAGCACTCACAAGAGGCACAAATGATGTTAACAATCAGCAGGTTCCAGCAGTTCATATCACATAGCAGTTTTGCAACGAATATCAAGGCATCAATATGAATATGAACATGAATGCAAACTACTCCATCATGAAGAGCACTCTGATATGAACATTTTGACATATCATGCATGCAAAACGGAGTAACATGCATCAAGTTATGGCCAGTCAAAGAGGTGCACATGAGATATGAATTTCGGGACTTAGAAGAAAAAAAACCTCCGGATCTAGGGTTGACCCAGGCGCAGATTTCGTGGCAGGCGGCGGCTCACCAGAGTTGGAGCCGAGGAAGCCTCCGGCGAGGTCGAGGAAGCGCCAGGGAGGTGGCCCCGGACCGGATCCAGCCGGCAGTGGGCGCGGTCGGTGGCGCGCGGGGCCGGCGGGCTCCAGGCGGCGTGCAGGGCGGCGCTCGGGGAAGGGCACGGCGGCGCCTGGGGTCGGGCGCTCGGGCACTGGGGTGGCCGACGACGAGGGTCAGC
>NC_057813.1:361609433-361616930 GCF_018294505.1 Triticum aestivum | reverse complement strand
CTGCCTCGGGCCCCGGCGGGCCGCGCGGGCGGCGAGGAGGAGCGAGGGGGGCGGCAAGCCACGTGGTGGCGCGGGGTAGGCTGTGGGTTGTGGCCTATGATTGGTCGGAGTGAGGTGGCTGGAGGCGGTGGACGCGTTCGGCGGCGGGACGGACATGTCCGGCTGCGGGAGGAGGAAGATGGCTAGGGTTTCGCCTAAAATTTTGGGGAAGAAGTGTTTATATAGGTATAGGGAGCTAGGAGAGTCCAAATGATGTGCGGTTTTCGCCCACACGATCGTGATCCAATGACGGGGGTTTAGATGGGCTAGTGGGCTGTGTGAAGGGGTGCTGGGCTGCAAGAGAAAAGGGGGATTTCGGTTAACTCGGTTAACCGTTGGGGCATCAAACGACCTCCAAATGGAACGAAATTTGATAGGTGGTCTACCGGTGATGTACCAAGGCCACTTGAAAAATCCCGACCCGTTCCGAGAATGTTTTTCTCCCGCTCGCGCAACAAGATAAGAGGGGTGCCGTGGGTGCATGTGGGAGTGTCGGATTGCGAAATGGGCCACGGGGAAAGAGACCGGATGCAAGTTGTGAAAAACATGCAGATGAAATGCACATGATGACATGGCAAAGTGCACCACACAAGCAAATGACATGGCAACGATGGCAAACAACTAGAAGACACCTAGCGCATCAGATTCGGGGCGTTACACCTGATCCTTGCTTTTATGCTCAAGGACCTCACATTTTCTGATGGCATCCTTGAGCTCTTGCTGCACATCATCCACTCTGGCCTCATGCCGCTGGCTGGCCATTTTCACGCGGCCAGTTCGGTGGCCACCTCTTCAGCTACCACCCATTGCTGCATCGTTTCTGGCTGAGCTCTCCTCAGCTCGGCCTTCAGGTTCTCGACCTCTGTGGCGATAGCTAGAGTAATGTCATTCACATTATGTTTAGGCTAAGCTCGAAAAACTTCATTACCATACGGTTGTAGTAAACATTTCAGTTCAGACTTTCCTTGCATCGCGTCGAAACGCTTGTTCAGGAGATCTAGCTAGTCATTGGAGCTCTTGAGCTTCCAATTCAGGTCGGCCAACTCCTCGGCGTTGGCAGCAGCCACTGAAGACTACACCTGCATATACTACACACATTAGGTTCCCGAGTTATCGATTTCCGATCCTCTATTGGCATTTTTAATCCAGCCAGAGTCTTGGGGGCTAAATCCCAATTTTGCTAACATCTACATTTCAAAGTTATTTGACCCCTTCATGAGTTTTTCAAACTCAATCAGGGCTTGGGGGCTACTGTATATGAGGTTGCATGATCATATAAAAGAAATTCTCCAAGAAACAGGGCATTACATGGCTTACCTTGAAGCCTGTTAGAAAGCCGCTGAAGGCCTCCTTTAGTCCATGGTCCACAGATCGAAGACTTTGCAAAACTGTGCCCATGAGGGCACGGTGCTCCTCAGTGATAGAGGAGCTGGTCAAAGCTTCCTCCATCACATACGGCCACCCAGTCGAGGCCCGCTCTGGAGCAGGCAGGGGTGGTGGAGGCACCTCGGCTCGTCCCTTGGTGGAAGCCGGAATGGTTGGCTCCTAGTGCCTTAGCGGCTCCAGAACCACCTTCGGGGAGAGCTTGGGATGGTCGGTCTTCCCCTCTTTGTTCCCCAGGGCTCTCCCCTCCTGGTCTTCGGCATTGCGTCCTCCCCTTGTGCTCCGCCCAGGACGGTCCCTCCTTGATGGAACCTCCAAGGCCTCCTCGACGACTTAGGGAGGCGAGGCGCATGATCTGGTCCTGCTCTCGTGCTGGTGGAGAGTCCCCCTCCGAGACTCGGTCGGTAGGGAGATTGCATGGCGGGCTGCAATATTAAAAGCAGGCTCGGAATCAATAGCAAGCTTAGTTCGGCTCAGTATGCATGGGTATATCTTAGGGTACATACCTTTGAGCCCGAGGCTTGACCTTGGGGTTCCTTTGAGGGACATCCTCTATGGCCTCGGAGTCGTTGGCAGAAGCCAAGCTGTTGCCGGACAGGGCACCTTGGCCCTTCATTGTCTTTTTGGGGCGGGAGGAGGCTGATCCTCCTCGGCATCTTCGCACGCCGACCTCTTCCTTGTTCGGGAGGAATCACTTTCCTCCTCGTCCTCTCAGTGCTCTTGCTCCCCCTCAAGGGTAGAGGGAGTATGGGTGTCCCCGAATCTAGGGTTCGGGGGTCCTCTGGGACTCAGGCCTTCTCTGGCCTCCCTCTTCTCCTCCTTCTTATTCTCCTTCTTCTCTAGAGCCTTGTATGGCTCCACGGCTAACATGGCCGCTAGTAAGGTTGTCCTGGGGCCCTTGGGCAGCGGGGCGGTGTTGTCGATCCGCTCCGCTTTCTTCAACCAACTCTGCGGATGGAAGAAAAGGGGATTTAAGTACTTAGTCAAAAAGGAATACCCTAACATAAGGGTAAAACTTATCATACCCCGTGAGCGGGATTTGCAGCGTCAAGGCCGATGTCTTCCTCCTCGGTCGGCCACTCCTTTTGTGGCTTTAATAGCACCTTCCACAGCTTGACATGGGAAGTGCGGTAGAAGCTAAGAACGGTGGCGGGGTCTTAGGGCTTATAAGCCCACATGGGGGATGTCCGCTCCTTAAAGGGCAGGAGGCGCCGGTGGAGCATGATCTGAATCACGTAGGTTAGTTCGGCCCCCTGCTCTATTATCCTGGATATCCGGCTCTACAGCAATGTCACCTCCTTGTTTGACCCCCGGTTGAGGCCCTTCATGGTCCACGAGACCAGCCTTGTAGGGGGGCACGGATCTAAAGGCGTGAATTGCCGACCAACCTACGCCTCGTGGCTCTATGATATAGAACCACTCCTTTACCAGATCTTGACAGTTTCGATGAAGGTGCCCTCCGGCCACTCATCTCGGGGGAGTTTGCTAATCACCCCCCCACACACACGCACACACGCACACACACAATCTACCTGCTGGCCGTCGACGATCTTCGACTTGACGTTGAACACTTTCAGCCACAGGTCAAAGTGTGGTCCAACCCGAAGAAAGGCCTCATAGATGAGGATGAAGGCCAAGATATGCAGAAAAGAATTTGGATCGAGATATTGGAAAGCTAACTCGTAGAAAAACATCAACACCATGACGAAGGGTGGAGGGGAATCCCAGTCACCAGGATAAATGAGGGAGTAACACAACCCTCTCCCTTGGCCTCGTTGTAGGGATGAATTGACCTTCATCCGGAGCATGGTGGGCGACATCGGCGGGAAGATAGCCCGTGTTTTTTAGCTCCTAGATGGCGTCCACGATGACGATGGAGGCCTCCCACTTTCCCCTAGACCCAGAATCGGCCCTGGCCGGGTTTAGGAGATGGCTAGAGGAGTTCTTGGAGGATAGGACAGATCTGGGCACTAGAGCTCAGAAGATTGGGAAGGCAATGGCGTGGGGGAAAGAGAGCGTGTCGAGGAAATGGTATATGCTCCCCTTTTATGGGCTACAAAAAGGCCAAGAGTCCTTTTTACTATGTTGCATGCCTCTCCCCTTCCTGATATAATCGTGTCGTTATGTGTGTGTGGGATAGCACAAATAGTTGATCATATCCCTTAAAAACGGGGCATGATCTCCATATTGATGGGACGTGGCAATGGAGAAACCGCCTTGAACCGCGAATCGAGTTTTCGTAACTGGCTTGTGGCTATGGCCGGTCATGACCCTTCAGAAAAAGTTGTCAGATGGGGTACTGTTCACACTTGAATGACTGGCCTTCGGGGCTAAGTCACTTCTATACTTCAGAAGCGATGACGTGGCTGGGTGGATGTGTGGCCAGAAATGATCAAGGCGACTACGGAAGGGAAGAAACTGGTCCATAAAGCCAATGATGTATGTACATACTTCGGCTTCAAAGACTAGTTCGGGGGCCACTAAGGGTGTCCTGGACTAAGAGGTGCTCGGGCTGTCGGCCTATCTGTCATGAGCTGGATTGGTAGGCCACTCTTGATTCATCAATGGAAGGTCGGGCTGTAGGCGACCTTGTGCTATGGAAGGAAATATTTGAAGACTTGACATATCCTCCTAGTCTTAGTAGCAAAATCAACATGTTTATCCTTCGATGATGACCAACCATATGTAACCCTATGTACCCCTGGTGTCTGTATAAACCGGAGGGTTTAACCCGTAGGAGGAGAACCATTGCAATGATACCCACCTAGGGTTTAGTTCATCTGATCTCGTGGTATATCAACTCTATAATTGTCATACACATTCATCAATATAATCAAGCAGTACGTAGGGTTTTACCTCCTCGAGAGGGCCCGAACCTGGGTAAATTGTGTCTCTACATTCTCTGTTACCCATCGATCCAAGATCCACAGTTAGGGACCCCTACTCGAGATCTGCCGATTTTGACACCTACATCTTCTTCTTCACCGACTCCAACTACTATAGATCCAAAGCCTCCAACCTATTTGACGGCAAGCCTTGCCTCTTATGCCCTGCTGATGATGTGGGCCACTTCCTCCTCAGTGGTGGGGTGGACGAGCTCTGGTTCTTCTCTGATGGCCTTCTCCAGCAAACTATCGAACCATTCCTGGACATGGTCTCTAGGCAGATCAACCCAAGTCCCATCAATGCCATGGGCATTACATGCTGGCATCATGCCAATGACTGAGCTCGGCAAAATTGTTGCACAGGAGGATTATAGTTGCTGGCAACTTGAACTTGTCGTCTGTTCTGAACAACTGGTGGCATAGAGATGTGTGCTCCAAGACCTGCGGGTTGTTGTTCAGGCCGAACCTCATGACATCTGCAGCGTTCTAGAAGTCCCGAGCTGGTCTTCCCTTGTTCTGCAGAGGGACGATCCGGTGGTGAAGGAAGTTAGTGCTCACTGACACATCTCCAAGTATCTACAATTTTTTATTGTTCCATGTTGTTATATTATCAATCTTGGATGTTTTATATACATTTACTAGCAACTTCATATCATTTTCTGGGACCAATCTATTAACTTAGTGCCCAGTGCCAGTTGTTGTTTTTTGCTTGTTTTTTACTTTGCAGAATATCAATACCAAACGAAGTCCTAATGCCATGAAACTTTTTGGAGATATTTTTCTGGCAATAAGAGACCATGGAAGCTTCTGGAGGCCACAAGAAGATGGGCTAGTGGGCCACTAGGCACCAGGGCACGCCAGGGCCCTCTGGCGCCCTGGTGGGTAGTGGGGACCACGCGGCTCTGTTTGACCTACCTCCGCCTCTATAAATACTCTAAAACTACAAAACCCTCGATGAGTCGACGAAATACTTTTTCCGCCAGTGCAAGTTCCAGAACCACGAGATCCAATCTAGAGGCCTTCTTCGGCACTCTGCCATAGGGGGCAACAATCATGGATGGGTTTTTCATCATCCTTGTCTCCCCTCCGATGATGCGTGAGTAGTTTACCACAGACCTGGTCCGTAATTAGTAGCTAGCTGGCTCTTTTTTATCTTCAATACAATGTTCTCATTGATGTTCTTGGAGATCTATTTGATGGAACTCTATTTTGCGGTGTGTTAGTTGGGATCCAATGAATTGTGAGTTTATGTTTAGATCTATCCATGAACATCATTTTAGTTATCTCTGAAATCTTTTATGCATGATTATTATAGATTCGTATTTCATCTCCGATTTATTGGTTTGGTTTGGCCTAAATTGATTTATCTTGCCATGGGAGGAGGTGCTTTGTTATACCTTTGATCTTGTAGTGCTCAATCTCAGCGATAGAAAGAGACATGACACACATGTATCTTTCCTATTAAGGGTAAAAAGATGGGATTTATTTCATACATGAGTTTATCTTGTCTACATCATGTCATATTTCTTAATGCAATACTCTCCTTTTCCATGAACTTAATACACTAGATGCATGTTGTATAGCGGTCGATGTGTGGAATAATAGTAGTAGATGCAGTCAGGAGTCAGTCTACTAATCTTGGACGTGATGCCTATATACATGATCATTGCCTTGGATATCATCATAATTATTTGCCCTTCTATCAATTGCCCAACAGTAATTTATTTACTCACTGTATGCTATTTTCTTGAGAGAAGCCTCTAGTGACAACTATGGCCCCCAGTCTATATTTTATCATATAAAAATCCTAAAAATACCTTGCTGCAATTTTCTTTTTTTTTTCTGTTTTAGTTTGATCTATTTATGAAAACCCATACAATTTAATCTTTCTCTTGGCCGTTGAGGGATTGACAACCCTCTACATGTTGGGTTGTGAGTATTTGGTGTTTGTGTGCAGGTGATGTTTACATTGTGGTACTTGGTTCTCCTACTGGGTTGATGGTTGCATAACTGAGGGAAATACTTACCTCTACTGTACTGCATCATCCCCTCCTCTTCGGGGAAATCCCAATGCAGCTCACAAGTAGCAGGGAGAATTTCTGGCGCCGTTCCCGGGGAGACATCATCAATATCTATCAAGTACCTACGCATAAATGCTCATCTCCTTGCAATTAATTTATTTGCCATTTGCCTCTCATTTTCATCTCCCCCACTTCCGAAAAGTTTTAAAAAATACAAAAAATACTATTTTATTCGTTTGCCTTTTTCTTGTTTGATCTTCTGTTTGCTTGTAATCTTGTTTGTGTAGTCACTATGTCTCAAGAAAATACTAAATTGTGTGATTTTTCCAATACTAATAATAATGATTTTATTAGTACTCCTATTGCTCCTCTCGCCGCCAGTGCGGGGTCTTGTGATATTAACGTCGCTTTGTTGAATCTTGTTATGAAAGAGCAATTTTCCCGTAATCCTAATGTGAATGTCGCGTCCCATCTAAACACTTTCATAGAATTGTGTGATATGCTGAAGAAAAAGGATGTGGACAATGATATTGTGAAATTAAAATTATTCTCGTTCTCTTTGCGGGACTGTGCAAAATTTTGGTTTTCATCGTTTCTACGAAATAGTATTGATTCTTGGGATAAGTGCAAAGTTGCTTTCATTACTAAGTATTTTCCTCTCGCAAAAATTATTTCCCTTAGAAACCAAATTATGACTTTCAAGCAACTTGTGCATGAACATGTTGCACAATCTTGTGAAAGAATGACATTAATGCTAAGAAATTGTCCTACTCATGGTTTAAATTTATGGATGATTATACAAAAAAATTGATGTGGGATTGAATTTTGTTTCTAGAAATCTTTTCGATTCCGCTGTGGGTGGTACTTTTATGGATATTACTTTGGGTGAAGCCACTAACTTACTTGATAGTATCCTGGCAAATTATTCACACTGGTATACCGAAAGAGCACCTACTAGTAAAAAGGTTAATTCTGTTGAATAAATTAGTACTTTGAGTGAAAAAATTGATGCACTTATGAAATTGGTTGCTAGTAAAAATGCTCCTATTGATCTTAATGATGTGCCTTTGTATATTTTGATTGAGAGAAAAAATGATAAAGTATATGTGAATTTTGTCTCACGAAACAATTTTAATAATAATGGTTATAGGGTTAATTTTAATCCTAGG
>NC_057813.1:361461880-361608952 GCF_018294505.1 Triticum aestivum | reverse complement strand
AGAATTTATTAATGCTCAAAAAGTTTTCAACACTACGATAGAAGAAAAATTGAATAAGATTGATGATATGTCTTGGAGCATTGATAGAATTACACATGATGTAGAAAATCTCAAGATTAAAAAAATTTCCACCCAAGTTTTATGTTACTAAATCAATTAAATCTTTATATGTCTCCATGGATGAGATTAAGAAAAGAACCGCCATGCTACGAGCTAAAACAATTTTTTTTAGAAAAAGCAAGTCAGCCTGATTTTTTTCGTAGTAATGATGAAGATGTCAAAATGATTGGTGTTTCTTATATTGATTCCTTGTGTATTAATATTAAAATTTATGATAATAGAAATAAACAACATTCAACTTTTGCTAGAAGGCGTCCTCATAATTCGGAGGGTGAAAATCTTGTTGAAAAAATTGATAAAAGTGGGTTTGGAGAGCACTAGTGACATGCCCACTCTTTTGGATTACATTTTTTTTAATTATGATAGTTTTTCTTTGATTGAGTGTATTTCTTTGTTGCAATCCATGCTAAATTCGCCCAATGCATATGGACAAAATAAAGCTTTTACTAAACATATTGTAGAAGCGATGTGAAAGCCTTAGAAGAAAAGTTAGAATTAGAGATCTCAATTCCTAGTAAATTATATGATGAATGGGAACCCACCATTAAAGTCAAGATCAAAAATTATGAGTGCAATGATTTATTTGATTTGGGTGCTAGTGTTTCCACAGATCTGAAATCTCTATGTGATGTGCTAGGTTTTACCAATATGGAGGAATGTTCTCTTAATTTGCACTTGGCGGTTTCTACAGGCCTTTGGAAAGAATTAATGATGTTCTTATTCTTGCAAATAGGAATTATGTGCCTATAGATTTTATAGTTCTTTATATTGATTGCAATTTGTCTTATCCCATAATACTTGGTAGACCATATTTACGAACTATAGGTGTCGTGATTGATATGAAAGAAGGGAATATTAAATTTTAGTTTCTGTTAAGAAAGGATATGGAACACTCCCCTAGAACTATAATTAAGACACCATATGAGTCAATCAGGAGGGCAGACTATGGAGCAAAAACCAAAGAAGGAAATACTTCAAACTATGCATTATGCCTAGCTAGGGGCATAAGACAAAAGCGCTTGTTGGGAGGCAGCCCAATAGTTATCCTTTAAATTTTTGTTTCTCTTCAATTTTTTTTAATAAATACACAATTATGCTTCTGTTATTATTGCGATTTTTATGTTTTAATTAGTGTTTGTGCCAAGTAAAGCCTTTAGGATGGTTTGGGTGAGAGCTGTTTTGATTCTGTGCATTAATAGAAACTTTTATGTCCAGTAGTAGAATTGTTAAAACTCACTAGGACGAAAAAAATTCTGAATGTTTTACACATGATTGATATACAAATTTCCTACGTCTTCCTAATTTTTCAGAATTTTTGGAGTTACATAAGTATGATCAAAGTTCAGATTACTACAGACTGTTCTGTTTTTGACAGATTTTGTTTTCGTTGCATTGTATACTTATTTTGATGAATCTATGGGTTGTATTAGGGGTATAAGCCACCGTAAAGTTGGAATACAGTAGGTATAATGCAATAACAAGATATGAATGGGTTTACAACAGTACCTAGTGTGGCGCCCCCGATTAAATCGTACACTAATCATACACACAAATGTGTACGATCAAGATCAGGGACTCACGGGAAGATATCACAACACAACTCTAGACAAAAATTAAAATAATATAAGCTTTATAGTACAAGCCGGGGCCTCTAGGGCTCGAATACATAAGCTCGAGTACAAACGAGTCAGTGGAAGCAACAATATCTGAGTACAGACATAAGTTAAACAAGTTTTGCCTTAGGAAGGCTAGCACAAGAGCAACAACGATCAAAGAGGCAAGGCCGCCTGCCTGGGGCCTCCTAACTGCTCCTGGTCATCAACAGTCTCCACGTAGTAGTAGGCTCCATCGGGGTAGTAGTATTCGTCGGGGTGGCATCTAGCTCCTGGTATCCACCAGCTGTTTGCAACAACTGGAAAGAAGAAAGAAGGGGGAAACGGGTAGCAAAGCAACCGTGAGTACTCATCCAAAGTACTCGCAAGCATCAGATCTATACTATGTATGCATTGGTATCAAATGGAAGGGTTGTATCTATGGACTATACTATAGAATGCCAGAATAGAAGGGAAGTCCTAGCCTATCGAAGACTAGCATCTTTAAGCATCTTGCAACATTCAGAAGAGTACAAAATAGTAATTTACAATTAACAAGCATGTTGTAGCATTAACGCCCAGAGATCCTTCCCCGACTCCCTACGAGAAAGCAATCTCGAAGCCAACATATCCATCTCATGTATAAATTATCCAGTTATAGTTGTAATAGGTCAGGATACCACTCTGAGCGTCCATTACTGTGGACATGGCTTTTCGAATAGATAATCTTCCCTGCAGGGGTGCACCACATTACCCAACAAGCTTGATTACTCTGGTCGGACACACTTTCCTGGGTCATGCCCGGCCTTAGAAGATCAACACGTCGTACGCCTACCAAGGCTCAGCAGAGAGGTCCCGGTCGGTCTACATCCTAAGCACTCTGGGGTCTTGGGCCCATTGCCCATTGCAATTCGGGTCATTGCAAGAAGGGCGGGTCCAGGCTCCACCTTTTTCATGGATGGTGCCGACCCAGCCGTGCTGCAATGCTGAACTAGACGTCTGACAGAGCTTTCAGTTGATACTATGATGCCGAGCACCCATAATGGTTCCCGTGTGATGGTTAGTGCGTATAGGCCAATGGCCAACTCAGAACAAATACCCAAACCTATTAGTGCATTATTGAAAGAAGTGACGGTTGTCGGAACAAGTCCGGAGCTACCACCCCCTCCTGGGTGATACCACTAAACAACTAGCCGCCATTGTAACATCTTGCGGGTGCTCTCAGGGCCCGCCCGACTTTCACAAGTATCTCTCGTGGGTGCTCACTGGGCCTGCCCGACTTTCAAAAAGGTATCATGTAAAGTCAAGGTAACTGGGTGTCCAAAACATCAAGGAGGGAAACCCGAGGAATCACCCTTGATGAATTCCACTCGATGTAATCCTCAATGTGAGCTTAGGAGGAATCACCCTTGAGGTTCACACTAGAGGTATTGCATGACAGAGTCGTCATCAGGAGTGGTGAAGGAGGAATCACCCTCTGTAATCCACGACTGATTAGCTACACTACAGAGTTATCATCAAGAGTGCTATTCGAGGTATCACCCTCAGCACTCGATAGTAGCCCTACAGTGTCGTACAACTAAGGGGGTGTGCGGTGATGTGTCGGGCTCTGGACGTCGATCACATTGATCGAGTCATCGGTCATCAAGCCAAGGCAACTAGACAAGGAGAGGGTTCACTGATGGATCACTAGCCAACCTATACTAAGCAGTTTAGGTTAAACATGTAAGGTACAACAGCAGGTTACAAAAGTAGGCTATGCATCAGATATAGGAGCAATAAAGTACAGTAGAAAAATCTAATACAAGCATGAGGGAGAATGAACTGGGCGATATCAGAATGATCAAGGGGGGTTTGCTTGCCTGGAAGCTCTGCTGAAAAGGAAGAAGTGTCGTCGGTGACCAAGTCGATCACAAGGGCGTCAACAGTGGTCTCGGGGTCTACCGGAGAAGAACAGGGGGAGAAACAGTAAATACAAAGCACATAGATGCATGACATGACTACCGGCAGAGCTAGGGGTGTCCTAACACAGTGTTATATGATACCAGCGAAGGGCAGATAACATTCGGGAAAGTTTTCATGAAGTTTGCATTTGTGGACATGTGAAATGAAGGGGAACGGTTGCATGTTTGCTATGCTAGGGACGTGTGCCAGATGAACAGAGGGCGTAATCGAAATTGACTTATTATTTTTGAGCAACTTTCATGTATAAAACTTTTTCATCCGAGTTACGGATTATTTTCTAAATTTTAGCAATATTCCCAAATTATTATTAATTGGAAGATAAGGAATGATATTGGTACCCAACTCAGTGTACACAAAGTGTACACATGGACTGACAGGTGGGCCAAGGGGATGTAGTTGACGAGTCAACGTTGACTGGTCAATATGGGGTGGGGCCCTTGTCATTGACTAATTTAACTAATTACATATTAAATAGCTAGTTAATTAGTTGATCAACTTTTTATTAATAAATTAATTTTTTATTTTAAATCTGTTTTTAATTTCTTTGGGGCGTGGGCCCCATTTGGCAGTGGCACAGGGGCCAGCCGGGGCGGGTTATTGGGCGCGGTCGCCCGTCGGGGCCAAAGCCCGCCTGGGCATGGGGCGAGGCCACCGACCGACAGGAGAGCCCGCCGGGTGCCACGAGCGAGCAAACCCTGAGAGAGGCCGCACGACGGAGTAGTGGGGAGGCAGCGGCCGCGACGATGGGGCGGCAAGGAGCAGAGGGCAACCGGCGGCACGACAGCCGATGTCAGCAGCGGCAGCAGGCGGCAGCTCGCTGCAGTCGTGGCGATGCGAGCAGGAGGAGGAGAAGGCGAGCCAAGGGCAGGCGCGACGTGATGAGGGCAGGCATGGCCGGGCGGCAGGTGGCATTTGCGGTTAGTAAAACAAGCTGCAGCAGTGCAGAGCAGTGAGGGCAAGTGCCGGTGCGGCGCTGACGAGCGGGCGCCGGGCTCTGGTGTGGCGGGGCTTGGCACGTGCCGGGGGAAGGCAGGGGCGTGGCGGTGGCTGGGCACACACGCGGCTGTGCGGGGTCGCGGCAACAGCAGCAGGTCGAGCAGCCGGCTGGGCAGGTCCGACTGCAGTGGGGCAGAGGAAGCGGAAGCAAAGCGAGCGGGGTGCGCGACAGTACGGGGCGCGGGGCATGGTGAGGCCGCCGGCGGGACGAGCGGCAAGCGAGGATGAGTGGGTCGCGCGCGCGAGAGGAATGCAGCAGGGGGGTGCAAGGTACAGGCGCGGCAAAGCAGCGGAGAGCCATGGCGCATCGCAGCCGGAGTAGGGGCTTGGTGGGAGCAACAACAGTGGGCACCAAAAAGGATGGGGAGTGCGGCTGAAGGCTCACCCTCCGATCTAGATGTTCGTCGGCGAGGCACGGTGAAGCCGGTTGAGGAGGAGGTCGGGGATGATAGTGGAAGGCAACGGCGACGAGGCAGAGCGGGGCGATGCGGGCGACGACCTCGGCGTCCAGATCCATGAGGGGAGGCAAGGGGGGAAACATGGTGGGCTAGGGTTCGTCAAGGGAGGGAGGAGGGCGAGGGGGTCACCTTATAGCCCCGGGGGAGATGACAAATTGGCGGTTGTGGCCAGATGGGCCACCAGGCCCACTGGAGAAAGGGAGTTTTGTTTTGTTTTTATTGTTTTGCCTTTTATCTATCTTTTTCTTTTCCTTATTATTTGTTTTACTATTTTTTTTTGAAAATATCTAAATAGCACCTAAATTAGTGTTTAGTTTAAGCCTCTGCAACAAAAGGTTTCACACATAATTAAAATAGTTTGATATTTTAGAAATTATAAAAGGCATTTATTTAATTGTTTTAGCTACTATTTTTTATCTGGGTGCATTTAAATGTTTTATAAAAGTGTGGTTTCTTTACCAATAACACTCATGAATTATTTTCCACAGTTCGCACATTTTAGCTTTGACATTATGAAAACTTTAAATTTTGACTCTAGTTTAAATTTGAATCTGAACCGGTTTCGAACCAATGAGAGTCTAACAACAGTAATCCTGGTGACGTGGCATCATTAGCAGAGGATTACTGTAGCTTAATTATCCAAGCATTAGACCTAAAGTGGGGATTTTCTTTATTATACTAACGGATCTCACGAAGGTTTTTGTTAAGGCTTGTGTGATTGAAGTTTTCAAGTTTTGGGTGAGATCACGATGGATGAAGGAATAAGGAGTGGCAAGAGCCTAAGCTTGGGGATGCCCAAGGAACCCCAAGGAAATATTCAAGGACTCCCAAGCAACTAAGATTGGGTATGCCCCAGAAAGCATCCCCTCTTTCTTCTAACGACCATCGGTAATTTCACTTGGAGCTATATTTTTATTCGTCACATATCATGAGTTTTGCTTGGAGCGTCTTGTATTATATGAGTCTTTTCTTGTTTTGCTTGATAGTTTGTCAAAAATATCCCTGCTGCACACACCATTTTGAGAGAGCCATAATGATACTATGATTTGTTAGAATTGCTCTATGTGCTTCACTTAAAAAAATTGAGCTAGGCAATTGCTCTATGTGCTTCACTTAAATCTTTTTTAGCACAGTGGTGGTTTAATTTCTGAAGAAATGCTCTCATGCTTCACTTAGATTATTTTTGGAGTTAGTAAATTTTGAAGAAACACTCTCATGCTGCACTTAGATTATTTTGAGAGTTAGAAATTATTTTGAAGAAATTTATGCTCTCATGCGTCACTTAAATTTATTCGAGAGCTTGTTAGTAGCAATGTAACTTGCATAAGATGTGAATCTGGTCCCAAAGTGATAGATATTCAAGAGAGATATAATAAAAACTTTCATGAACATCATTGGATATTATAAACTTGATTCCTTTTAATTGTTTGTTGATATCAAGATAGTAATATGTTAGTCATGTTGGTGAGTAATTATGCTTTAGTAAGAATATTGGTGTTAAGGTGATTCCCTATGCAAGCACGAAATTCAATAGTTATGCAACGAAATTACATCCTACTTGTGGTGCATTATTTAGTGTTAGTTATGTGTAATGCTCGCTTATGATATTTTCGTTCCTTGGTTGGTCGCTTCTCAATCTATTTGCTAGCCTTCATTTGTACTAAGCGAGAATACTGCTTGTGCATCCAACTCCTTAAACCCAAAGTTGTGCCAGCTGAGTCCATCATACCTACCTATATGCGGTAATTACATGCCATTCCAAGTAAATTTATATTTTCCAACTCTAATTTTTAAAATGAATTTCCTTTTTGTGTGCTCGTACCGCTCATGAAGCGGCTAGGGGTGGCCGATATTTTCCATGCTAGGTATGTCATTCTCAAGATAAGTGTTTATTCACTTGTCATTGCACGAGAGTGTGGAAGGTAATACATATGCCTAGTCCCGAAATGAAAAAATATATTTATATGTTGTCAATAAAAAATTCCTTGGAAAGTGTTGGTATGGAAGGCACCCGTGGATACGGCTAGCCATGGATTGTGTGAGAATGTTGTAAATGAAATAAACTTTAATTTATGTTTGGGAACCGCCTATGATTTATCTAGCATGGAAGATATTGGGTATTCTCGGTCATTTTCATTGATAATAAAAGCATGGCTCTCAAAACAATTTTATCTCTCAGTTTAAGCTATGAGCTCTAGCACCTCTACAAATCTCTGCTTCCCTCTGCGAAGGGCCTATCTATTTACTTTTATGAAAGTTTTATTTTTATTGAGTCTCCATCTTCTCTTATAAAGCACCAACTAGGGAACACTATTATCATACTTGTGCACTGGATGTAGCTAATATTTGAGTGTGTTTCATGAATGGATCAAAGATTGGTAGCGTTTATATTTTCAAAGACATAGTTGATTGTTGATATGCTTCAGTATTGATGTCTTCGTGTCAAATTATAGACTATTGCTTTGAATCATTTAAGGTCCAAATGTTCCTGCTACAAAATAAAAGAATATGTGATGAACATGATAGGCAGCATTCCACATAAAAAATTCTGTTTTATCATTTACTTACTCGAGGACGAGCAGGAATTAAGCTTGGTGATGCTGTTACGTCTCGAATGTATCTATAATTTATTATTGTTCCATGCTATTATATTATCAATCTTGGATGTTTTATATATATTTACTAGCAACTTTATATCATTATTTTGGAAATAACCTATTAACTTAGTGCCTAGTGCCAGTTGTTGTTGTTTGCTTGTTTTTTACTTTACAAAGTCCAAATGCCACGAAACTTTTTGGAGGATTTTTCTGGCAGTAAGAGACCCTGGAAGCTTCTCGAGGCCATGAGGAGATGGGACAGTGGGCCACTAGACACCAGGGCACGCCAAGGGCCTCTGGCTCGCCCTGGTGGGTAGTGGGGCCCACACGGCTCTGTTTGACCTACCCCCGCCTCTATAAATACTCTAAAATCAAAAAAACCCTCAGTGGAGTCAATGAAATACTTTTTCCGCAGCCGCAAGTTCCAGAACCACGAGATCCAATCTACAGGCCTTTTCCGGCACTCTGCCGGAGGGGGCAATGGTCACAGAGGGGTTCTTCATCATCCTTGTTGCCCCTCCTATGATGCGTGAGTAGTTTACCACATACCTATGGGTCCTTAGTTAGTAGCTAGATGGCTTATTCTCTCTTTTTGATCTTCAATACAATGTTCTCCTTGATGTTCTTGGAGATCTATTTTATGTAACTCTTTTTTGCGGTGTGTTTGTTGGGATCCGATGAATTGTGAGTTTATGATCAGATCTATCCATGAATATTATTTGGGTTTTCTATAAACTATTTTATGCATGATTCTTATGGCCTCGTATTTCTTATCTGATTTATTGGTTTGGTTTGGCCAACTAGATTGTTTTATCTTGCAACTGGAAGAGGTGCTTTGTGATGGGTTCGATCATGCGGTGCTCAATCTCAGTGACAGAAAGAGACATGACACACATGCATCTTTGCTATTAAGGGTAACAAGATGGGATTTATTTCATATGTGAGTTTATCTTGTCTACATCATGTCATCTTTCTTAATGCATTACCCCGTTTTTCCATGACCTTAATACACTAGATGCATGCTGGATAGCGGTCGATGTGTGGAGTAATAGTAGTAGATGAAGGCAGGAGTCGGTCTACTAATCTTGGATGTGATGCCTATATACATGAACATTGCCTTGGATATCGTCATATTTTTTTTCTATCAATTTCCCAACAATAATTTGTTTACCCACCGTATGCTATTTTCTCGAGAGAAGCCTCTAGTGAAAACTATGGCCCCTGGGTCTATCTTTTATCGTATAAAAATCCTAAAAATACCTTGCTGCGGTTTTCTTTATTTATTTTATTTTGTGTTTCAGTTAGATCAATTTATCGAAACCCATAGAATTTAATGTTTCTCTTGACCCTTGAGGGATTGACAACCCCTCTGTGCGTTGGGTTGCGAGTATTTGTTGTTTGTGTGCATGTGTTGTTTATGTAGTGTTGCTTCGTTCTCCTACTGGATGGATAACCTTGGTTTCATAACTGAGGGAAATACTTATCTCTATTGTACTACATCATCCCCTCCACTTCGGGGAAATCCCAACGCAGCTCACAAGTAGCACCCACCATTTAAATAGTGAGGTTGGCAGCCCTGAGAAGGTGGATTCTAGTGACAACAACTGTGAGCTTCTTGTTCTGGGTATCAAGGTCGCTCCAATTTTTGTCGCGGATCACTTTCGTCTTCTATGGCAAGCAGAATGGCAGGAATTCTTTCTCCTTTATCCAGCACCATTACACCTGCCACTCGTCCCACTTCCGATGCAGATTCCCTTCTGGATAGATCTCCTTGTTACATGCCCTAGGAATCCAACTGATAGCACCAGAAAGGGCATCTCCTTCGATGCGTGGAATGAAGTAGTGGTGGAAGAGAGCTTTATTGGGGACTACCCCAACAAATTTTTCGCACATATGGGCGAAAACTGACATGCAAGTCACTGCATTCGGCGTGAAATCTAAGAGATGGAAGTCGTATGAGAACATGATGTCGTTGAAGAAATTAGAAACTGGAGGCCAGAGCTCACGATAAAACTATGTAGTGAAGAAAGGGAATTTATCTTTGCCGCCCTTGAGGGAGCTGGGAAGCACATGGGGAGCAGTGTGGCCCAGTGTCTCCTCCCCCCACATGTATGCATTCCGCTCTATTAGGGTGCTCTTGTCGAGCACCAGCGTGAAGACGATGTGTTTTGTCCGTGCCTCCGCCAGAGCATTCTTCCTCGCCTCCGCCACTGGGTCGAGGCCTTCTCCGGATTGTCTTGGCCTCCCTTTCTGGGGCCATTAAGACTGATTGGAGAGGAGGATGAAAGAAACTGGGAGCGATGGAAGGAGATGTGCTCTGCTTTGGTGCAAGGAAAAACACGATGGCATCTTGCTAGATTGGAAAGGAGGGTAGGTAAATGAGCAGCGCTCGTCGTGGATTTCTTTTTATGGGGAAGGCGCAGGGCTGGCTCTTCACTATGTGATGTGGATTCGCTTTCGCAGGCGCACTACTGCTACAACCGTTTCATCCCGCCCCACCCACGTTCTGCATTTAATCACGTCGTGGGAGGTGTGGTTAAAGAGAAGATTATTATAGTTATCCTCTGCCACGTGCGTTGTGCACTATTTTGATCCTAGCCCAACGATTCCTCGCATGTGTGTGTGGCCCAGGCCTGGGCGCTCATGTCGGTATACTAAAGTTTGGGTCCTTTAGTACCCCTAGACGTGTGCACATGCAGTAGCAGTCTTCCCGATAGCAAGGCTTGCCGGAGAGCAGCTGAGAACAAGCACAAGACTAGTTGATAAAGCTACAAAGAATACATCCAAGCAATTGGTCTAGAAGTACTAAGGGAAGTACGTGAGATCAAGGCTGAAGTTGCTGGCAAGATACTTGCCGGCAAGCTAGTGAAGACCCGGCAAGCTCCGCGCCCGGCAAGATCCCACTACCTTACCATCGCTCCACCTCAAGGACTGGCTCGTCGCTTGTCAATAGGTGTCGAGTGGGCAGGTAGTTAGGTGAGCTCTGTCTGGGCATGTGTCAGCTTGCCACCGAAGACACAACTTTAATGACAATCGTCCCAAGAGTGTGTCACGAAAATACGAGGTAGTTGGGCGAGCAACACTAGAGGAGAGACAATTCTTGCCAGAGAGCTTCATCAGTGTGACACCTCACAGTGCATTTAATGCATTTGTCCTAACCCGCCAGAGTTAGGTATTTGGCACTATGGCCACTATTTACATCATGTAAAGACCATTTTGCCACTATGGTGGCCCCTTTCTCTATAGAAGGAGGCCCATGGCTACCTTTACAAAGGTCATAAGTTTTCTCGTTTACACGCGTAGCTACACTTCCCGTGCAACCTTGCTGGCAAGTTGCGCTCCTTTTACTTGAGATTCATACACATAATACAATAAAGGAGGAGTAGGGTTTTACACTTCACAACGGCCTAAACCTAGGTAAACCACTGTGTTGATTGCTAGATCTGCTCTTTGTGCACATTCATCTCCCCATTTGAACCGCAAAGGGGCCTTTGCCGGTCCCATAGATCGTCGTACGAATGATATCTTTTTGCCAAGAAGGCCAAGACTGAGAGCCCTGACAAAGGCCATGAGGAAGACCTCCAGGGAGGTGATCGAGAAGTACTAAGTTAGTACTGAAGATCAAGATTCAACTTGCCGGCAAGCTTCGCACCGGCAAGCCAAGACTCAGCAAGGTCCTTGCCAGCAAGCTTCTCTTTTCTCGACTGCTTCACCTCATCGACTAGATGATGGCCTATCAAGATAAGGTGTCGAGCGGGTGAGCGGCTTGGGGGGGGTCATCATGACGCGTGTCAACATGTTGCATGCAGATCAACTTTATTGACACCCGTCTAGTGGACCTGTAGAGGAAATATGCTCATCCACATCAATGACACAGAAGGAGAGATGCCTTTTGCCAAAGGATGGCTATCATTTCACGATGCATTAAATGCCCTTGTCCTAGTCCAGCAAGATTAGGTTGGATAGCATCGAGACCATTATTCACATGCATGTAATGACCCTATTGCCACTGTGGAGACCACTTTTTCGTCTATAAAAGGAGGCCCATGGCTACCTTGGCATACACAGTAGTTGCACCTTGCTCACGTTTTTCCGGCAAGCTGCTCTTGTAACTTGAGCCCCAAGTCAAACCACTCGACGACAGGAGTAGGGTTTTACGCCGCCATGGTGACCAGAACCTGAGAAAACCTCACGTGTGTACTCTTGTATTTGCTCTCCGTGCTCATGATCTCCCAAGCCAAACTGCAAAGTGATCCTCGCCCGTCCCATAGATCGACGTACCCCTACATTGCTACGGCCGTTGTTGGCGGCCCTCCCGGCTTCTTCAGCTCCTCCTGCTAGCGACCCCGCTCGGAGAGTGGAGGACACCTCGGCCTCTCTGGCTCCTCCTGTTGACGCTCCTGCTCCGACAATGCCGGCCTCTCTAGCACCTCCTGTCGACACTTCCCCGTCCCATCTGTCATCGCTCCCTGCAAAACACATTGTTGTGGTCTACCTCACCTCCCGCAAGGCTGAGTCGGCAGTGCGGGGACGCCTTGTCTCACGCAAGCTTCCCTCCACGACCGAGATGCCAGGCAGCTCCGATCTGGTCCTGGCAACTCCGCCGCCTACCATGTCAGTCATCATTGCTGCTGGGGACAACAGCCTTCAGGGAGCTCCCTCTGATGGACCTGCTTCAGAAGAGGACAATGATGTGCCCACTGTTGTATCTTCCCACACTACTGTTGCGGGTGATGGGCTTTCCGTGCAGGCGCCTCCAGTGTGTCTGTGTTGGGGATATTGGAGAGGAGGTTCGACCGTGAGGCATTGCCGGCAATTGTGTGTCAAGCTTCAAGCGAGAATGTGTTGGGGGGATGGCAGCTTGTCTCGAGGCAGCTCCACTCGACTCCCGTTGCTTTCCATCGTCCTGTTATGAATATACAGCGTCTTCCTCCGGCGTGGCTGAGATATTGGTGTTTTCAATGCCTCTATCAATGTCACTATGCACACTCATGGAAGGATCCAATCTGACGCACAAACTTCCTTCGATCTGGTCACATCGATGCTTCTGTCGTGCTAAGAAGCATGTCTACCAAGCTTCGCCGCCCTAATGTCCTGCTCCATCGCATGCATCTATCGGTGATGTCTCCATGACAAACATGCAGTTCTAGTTCATCTCGGCTCAGCAAGTCAGGTTGGCGGAGGAGACCGAGCAGCTTCGCGCTGAACTTAATGAGTGCCTTGCGCGAGTCAAGAGTGTTTTGGTGAGGGCAGAGGCCGCTCTCGCCAAACTAGAGGTGGTGTCGGATGTGTCTTTGCTGCCTGAGCTTCAGACTGGGGTTACCGCTGATGTGTCCCTGTCATGTGAGATCCTGGTTGGTTCTGCCGATGGGGAAGCACAATGTAACGCCCGGATAATTAGGCTACAGTAAAACTCTTTTAATGATGCCATGTCATCCGTGTTACTGCTGCTAATCAAGTGGTAGTTCAAAATCTTTGCAAATTCAAAATATGAATTAGTGACAAACACCCTAAGTTTTCAAAAGGCAAAGCGAAAATGTTCGGGGGTTGCCAAATATTGCACTGGTAATTATGGTGAAGCAAACACCATTTTATAAAATGCCTAAATGCCCTAAAACTGAATAAAACAGAAAGGAAAAAAAAAGGGAAAACCAAAAGAAAAAAAAGGGGGGGGGGAAGCCCCCTGGACCAGCCAGCCCAACCCACCCGCACGGCCGTCGCCAACCCCCTGGCCCGCAGCCAGACTGGCCGGCCCAGCCGGCCCAGCCCCCGCACCGCGTCCCCTTCCCCTGTTCCCCCGACCCGGGTCGGAACAGGGCGCGTCCCAGCCGAACCCACCTCGCCGGCGACGAGGCGTGGGGATAAGGACGCCGACGCCGCGCCCCTCGGTCTCCCCTCCCACTCGCCCCCACGCTCGCCCTCGGCCCCTGCGCCTCTCCCTCTCCTCTCCAGATCCATCTCCCCCTCCTTCCCCACCGCAACCGAGCGCCGCCATGGCCTCGCTGCCGTAAATCGCGCGGCCACAGTCTCCGCCTCGCCGCGCCTACGTGCCCGTCGACGCCTCCGTCACCTTCCTCGCCTACCGGAGGCCTCAGCTGGAGCTCGGAGGCGCTGCAGCATCGGATCCCCTTCGTCCCCTTCTCCGGCTGCCATCGATCTTCTTCGTCTCCGGCGCCGCCCCCTGCAGCTCCTAAACCGCCACCGAGCCTTCTTGTGTGCTCCACGGTGAGCTCTCCTTCCTCTCCGCTCTCTTCTCCTCGCCCCAACGTGCTCGTAATCACCGCCTCGTACGTGCCCGAACCCATCACCGCGGGAGCTCATCGCCGACGAGCTTCCGGCGACCAAATGGTCCCGCTCCAGTGCCCGTTTAGCTCGCCCCCGCACGTAGAGCCTGCCTAGCCTCTTCTTTTGCTCTGTAGCCCGCTGTTCCGCCGTCTCCGACATCCACCCGTACGAGTCGCCGCCTCCGCTGCTCGCCGGCGTGGTTCCGGTCATCCCCGAGACCAACCCGTAGCCCCATGCGACACGCGACGTCGTTAGCTTTCGAACGGGAGTAGCCACGCCCGTTTTGGGCCACCGTGGCGGAATCCCGAAGCTCGCCGGCGTCCTCCGCCGTGTTTTGGCTTGCCAAAGCCAACTCCGGCGCCGGCATCCGACGTGGCTGACCTGGGGCTACCACCAGGGTCACTGCCAACGGGCCCCACGGGCCCCAGTTGACTGGGTTGACCAGTCAACCCTGCTGACTTGGCAACCCCCAGCCACTGACCAGTGGGGCCCACCCCCCTAATTAACAGGAATTAATTAAATTAGTTTAGTTAACCTAAATTAGACAAGGACAGGTGGGCCCAGTAGTTTAATAACTGAATTTAGATTAGTTTGAACCCTGTTTAACCCACTGTCTATGACAGGTGGGTCCCCCATGTCAATTTGACTAGTCAACCGAACTGCTGGCTGCTGACGTCACTCTTATGTCATGCTGACGTCATAAATTCATTTTCGAATTAAATAATTAATTAATTAAATTTCAGAAATTAATATAATCTTTAGAAAATCATATCTTTTAATCCGTAACTCGGATGAAAATACTTTCTACATGAAAGTTGCTCAGAACGACGAGACGATTCCGGATACGCAGTCCGTTCGTCCACCCCACCCCCCTAACCTATCGAACCCGCAACTTTCCCCCTCCGGCTCCTCTGCCCGAAAACACGAAACACCGGGAATACTTTCCCGGATGATTCCCCCCTTGACCAGTACCACCTTATACCACGTTAGGGCACGCCTAGCATCGCTTCTTGACATGTCATGCATCGATATGCATCTGATTACTTGGTATTCATTGTTTCTTCCCCCTCTTCTCTCCGGTAGACTACGAGACCGACGCTGCTGCTGCCCAATTCGACTACGGAGTTGACGACCCCTCTCTCTTGCCAGAGCAACCAGGCAAGCCCCCCCTTGATCACCAGATATCGCCTACTCTTCTCTATACTGCTTGCATTAGAGTAGTGTAGCCTGTTACTGCTTTCCGTTGATCCTATTCTGATGCATAGCCTGACATTGTTGCTACACCTGTTGATACCTTACCTGCAATCCTAATTGCTTAGTATAGGATGCTAGTTTATCATCATTGGCCCTACATTCTTGTCAGTCTGCCTTGCTATACTATTGGGCCGTGATCACTCGGGAGGTGATCACGGGTATATACTCTACATACATACATACTATGCAGATGGTGACTAAAGTCGGGTCAGCTCGAAGAGTACCCGCGAGTGATTCACGGATTGGGGGCTGAAAGGACCTTTGTCCCGACGGCCCTCTGTGTGGATCTTTGTGGCGGAGCGACAGGGCAGGTTGAGACAGCCTAGGAGAGAGGTGGGCCTGGCCCTGTTCGGCGTTCGCAGATACTTAACACGCTTAACGAGATCTTGGTATTTGATCTGAGTCGGCTACGAGCCTATACGCACTAACCATCTACGCGGGAGTAGTTATGGGTATCCCGGCGTCGTGGTATCAGCCGAAGCACTTCAGACGTCAGCGACGGAGCGGCGCGCGCCGGATTGGAACGTAAGCCTGCTCTTGTATTAAGGGGGCTAGTTCTGCTTCCGGCCGCCCTCGCAACGTGCAGGTGTGCTATGGGCGATGGGCCCAGACCCCTGTGCGCTTAGGTTTAGACCGGCGTGCTGGCCTCTCTGTTTTGCCTAGGTGGGGCTGCGACGTGTTGATCTTCCGAGGCCGGGCATGACCCAGGAAAGTGTGTCCGGCCAAATGGGATCGAGCGTGTTGGGGAATGTGGTGCACCCCTGCAGGGAAGTTAATCTATTCGAATAGCCGTGATCTTCGGTAACAGGACGACTTGGAGTTGTACCTTGACCTTATGACAACTAGAACCGGATACTTAATAAAACACACCCTTCCAAGTGCCAGATACAACCGGTGGTCGCTCTGCCTCAGGGATATGAGGAGGGGATCGTCGGGTAGGATTATGCTATGAGATGCTATTTGGAGATGCTACTTGGAGGTTTTCAATCTACTCTCTTCTACTTGATGCAAGACGGTGGCTGCGAGAAGCGTAGTCTTCGACAGGATTAGCTATCCCCCTCTTATTCTGGCATTCTGCAGTTCAGTCCACTGATATGGCCTCCTTACACATATACCCATGCATATGTAGTGTAGTTCCTTGCTTGCGAGTACTTTGGATGAGTACTCACGGTTGCTTTCTTCCCCCTTTTTCCCCTTTCCTTTCTTTCTGGTTGTCGCAACCAGATGCTGGAGTCCAGGAGCCAGACGCCACCGTCGACGACGACCCCTACTACACTGGAGGTGCCTACTACTACGTGCTGCCCGCTGATGACGACCTGGAGTAGTTTAGGAGGATCCCAGGCAGGAGGCCTGCGCCTCTTTCGATCTGTATCCCAGTTTGTGCTAGCCTTCTTAAGGCAAACTTGTTTAACTTATGTCTGTACTCAGATATTGTTGCTTCCGCTGACTCGTCTATGATCGAGCACTTGTATTCGAGCCCTCGAGGCCCCTGGCTTGTATTATGATGCTTGTATGACTTATTTTATTTGTAGAGTTGTGTTGTGATATCTTCCCGTGAGTCCCTGATCTTGATCGTACACATTTGCGTGCATGATTAGTGTACGATTAAATCGGGGGCGTCACAAGTTGGTATCAGAGCCGACTGCCGGTAGGAATCCCCCTTCCACACTCCTTGGCCGAAGTCGAGTCTAGACATTACAAAAACTTTTGCTAACTTGGCTGTGTGCCTTACGGGCCCACGTCGCCATTGGGTGGTGTTAGGATCTTTTACTCCTCGACCTTTACTCTGGGACTCTGAACTCTTTTCTACTCGGGTTAAACGAATTTACTAACTCTGATATTAGGATCCCGTTACCACGTTCACCCCAAAGTTGGATAAGCCATAGTTATTCTGCAGGATAGCATTTTGAATAGTGCCCGTGTTGTCATTTGACTCCATTGAAACATCTTTGTTTTCAGATGGAACCCGCGAGGCAGGTCGTGCGCCACACTGCGGCCATTGGTGCCTCAGGATCACCTGCTATGCTAGCTGATATGATGACCTATCTGGATTATCGCTGGCACCCTGAGTACACCGTCTACGAGGAGTACCAGGACTTTAACCAGGAGCAGTACCGTGCCATCGTCCACCTCTACTCTCGGGAGTATGAGTCCACTACCGTGCTGCACACCGCTCATGGTGTTGGAGTGACCATCGAGATGGCAGTCCACGATGCTGCTCATGCTGCTCTGACACGTCTTCATGGAGAGTATCAGGCATTGGACACTTCCCCTTTCAGACACATTCCTATCACATCTGACGTTGGTGCGGAGGGATACTACACTGCCGCCTACTCCACCGTCACCCGAGAGCCTTTCCACCATCAGCGCCTGGTTCTGCATGCTAATGGGCTGGACCGAGCTAACAGAGCTCTTCGCCACGAGTTGTACACCACTCGGCAGCACCTTTACAGGGCTCTGACGCGGTTGCACCCCTTTGTCCGGTCTGGACAGCTGCCGCGTTCTGCGATCTACCTAGCCAGGACCGTGATGCCCCACGGTGTCGGATGGCCAGAGGTGGGAGGCTACTCTCCCGCACTTGGTCCTCTTCTGCCACCTGAGCGTCGGGTTCTACACCAGAGTATCCGCGGCCCCCAGGCCACTGACGTGGAGGACTATCCGTTGCCCCACTACCAGCTGTCAAGTTACAGCTACCTTCACAGTACCTCCTGGGACTGATGTAGTCTTGTTCATTAGTCTTATATGCACTCGCGAGCCTGCGTGCCGCCTATGATGACTTAATCTATGTACTGAACTCTGTGTACTGAACCCTATGTCCGACCCCTTTTGTAAGTTATGCCGACTATCTATGTGGTATCTGTCGTGCTCCTTTTATTATGCATGTTTCATCATGAATGACTCTTGTCTATGCAAAATTCCTCAATACTGAACTACCCCTGTTATATATTAGCAGGATGGTTAGACCAGCTGGTCGTGGTCGTGGTGGCAACTTCCCACCACCGCCTGAGTACATGGCTGGTATGATCCAACAGCTTGAGATGAATCGCCAGTTCATGGAAAACGTGATGGCTCAGTTTCCTCGCCCCAATATGAACCAGCATCCAAACACAACAACTCTGCAGGATTTCATACGCCTCAACCCAAGTGTGTACCGCAGCTCAACCCAGCCGCTGGATGCTGATGACTGGCTCTGTGACATCACCTATGAGATGGAGTCTGCTGATGTAGCCCCTGCCAGCTATGTCACTTTTGCTTCCTTCTTCCTGAAGGGACCTGCAGCTCAATGGTGGGACAGCTATAGGCGTACTCTGCCAGTTGGGACAATCATCTCCTGGCCAGACTTTCAGGCTGCCTTCCGTGCCCGCTTCATTCCTCAGGGAATCATGGACAGGAAGAAGCGTGAGTTTCGCAACCTCACCCAAGGCAACAAGACTGTTGAAGCTTATCAGCGGGAGTTTCTGGACTTATCCCGCTATGCTGAAGAAGACATTGCAACTGATGCTCACAGACAGGAGAAGTTCCGTGAAGGCCTTCAAGCTGACATCAAGCTCGCACTTCTAGTGCATGACTTTGCCGATTTCGCCACCTTGGTGAACAAGGCCATCAATGTCGAGACGGGTCTACAAGAACACCAGAGCTCTCAAAGGCGCAACCGTGACACGGGCTCATCTTCGGGCCCGCCCTCGCAGAAGCGTAAGATATGGATCCCGAACAGCATGTACCGTCCAAATGCACCAGCCCCAAGGCAGTCTTACGCTGCACCTCGTCTGCCTACTGCTCCAACTAGGCAGCCAAGGCTTCCAGCTCCGCCACCCCAAGCTCCTGTTCCCACTCCCAATAATGGCCTGTGCTACAAGTGTGGTCAACCAGGTCACCGTGCTAGGGATTGCTTTCAGAATCAGAATCAACTGGCCCTTCCAGCTACTGGCCGTGGAAACAACCAGACCCGCAATAACAATGCCAAGTCTTATGGCCGTGTTCATGCCAACCACGTTGATCTGAATGAAGCTCAAGACCAGCCTGCTACTATGATGGGTACACTCCTCGTAAATTCAGTACCAGCATCCGTTTTATTTGATACTGGTGCATCGCATTCATTCATGTCTGAAGGTTTCGCATTCATGCATGGCATTAAAAGTGAAGACATGAATGCTTCACTATTAGTACACACCCCTGCGGGCCAATGTTGAACCTCCATGATTTGCAAGGACGTCCCCGTTGAAATCGAAGGACTGGAATTCCTTGTCTCTCCCATCGTACTGAAGTCCTGTAACATTGACCTCATTCTGGGAATGGATTGGTTAAAGGCGCATACTGCTTCTATCGTTTGCGCCACTAAGACCGTCCATCTGCTACACCCTTCTGATGAAATAATTAGCTATGATGCTCATCTGGTTCGGAATGCCGAGGCCAGGCTTTATGCCTTAAACGCATTGAACGTTGCACCACTCAAGGGCATTGAAAACATTCCCGTCGTGTGTGAATTCCTAGACGTCTTTCCTGAAGAACTCCCAGGGATTCCCCCTGCTAGAGCTGTCGAATTCGTCATCGATTTGAAACCAGGCACCACTCCTATAGCCAAGAGACCCTACAAGATGCCGCCGCATGAACTCCTTGAGCTTAAGGAGGAAATCGATAAATCTCTTCAAAGTGGTTTCATTCGCCCAAGTTGCTCTCCTTGGGGAGCACCTTCTCTCTTTGTCAAGAAGAAAGATGGGACAAACCGATTGGTCCAAGACTACCGTCCTATAAACCAAGCTACCATTCAGAATAAGTATCCTCTTCCTCGGATCAATGATCTGTACGATCAATTGGCTGGATCATCAGTCTTCTCTAAACTCGACTTGAGGTTGGGTTACCACCAGATCCGTGTTCGTGAGGAAGATATCCCCAAGACCGCCTTTGTGACTCGTTATGGCTCATACGAGTACACCGTCATGTCTTTCGGCTTAACCAATGCTCCAGCCACCTTCTCTCGCCTGATGAACTATATATTCATGGATTACCTCGACAAGTTCGTCGTGGTTTATCTGGATGATATTCTGGTATTTTCCAAGAACGAAGAGGAACATGCTAAACATCTTCGCCTCGTGCTGGAAAAGCTACGAGAGCATCAACTTTATGCCAAGTTCTCCAAATGTGAATTCTGGCTTCCCGAAGTAACCTATCTTGGGCATGTCATCTCTAAAGATGGTATTGCCGTTAACCCTGAACGAGTTCAGGCTATTCTCGATTGGACTCCTCCGAAGAACGTTAAGCAAGTAAGAAGTTTTCTCGGTCTCGCCAGCTACTGCCATCGATTCGTCGAGAACTTCTCCAAGATTGCCAGGCCTCTGACTAACCTATTGCATAAGGGCGTCAAGTTCCAATGGACAGATAAATGTCAGGAAAGTTTCCAGGCACTCAAGGACAAGTTGACTTCTGCCCCAGTACTAGCCCCTCCTGATACTAAGAAGGACTTCGTCATTTACTGCGATGCTTCCCGTCAAGGACTAGGCTGTGTCCTAATGCAAGAGCGCAAAGTGGTTGCTTATGCCTCTCGGCAATTGCGCCCTCACGAAGAGAACTACCCAGTTCATGACCTCGAACTTGCTGCTGTCATTCATGCACTAAAACAGTGGCGACATTACCTACTCGGTAATCGTTGCGAGATCTTCACTGACCACCAAAGTCTGAAGTATCTGTTTACTCAGCCAGACCTGAACCTCCGTCAGCAGAGATGGATGGAGACTGTTGCAGACTTTGATTTGGGTATTTCCTATACCCCAGGCAAGGCTAATGTAATGGCTGATGCCTTGAGCCGCAAGTCTTACTGCAACCACCTCCAGGTTCACAAGGTTCAGCCCTCACTTGTTGAAGAATTCAGAAAGCTAAACCTCCATATTGTTCCTCCGGGTGCACTCGCTCCCCCTCCCCCGGAGTTCCGCAAGATGAATCTCCGTGTTGTTTCCCAGGGTTCCCTCTATACCCTGGCTGTTGAACCCGATCTCGTGGGCACCATTAAGACAATGCAGGGATTTGACTCTGAAGTCTACAAGATTAAGCAAGACCTCCAAGAAGGAAGTCCCTCATCCTTCACTATTGCTGATGATGGCGCCTTGTACTTCAAAGGCCGCCTAGTGGTGCCATGTAAGAAGGAAAACCTGAATATGACTCAGGAGGTTATGAAAGAAGCTCATGATACGCCTCTATGTATCCACCCTGGTAGTACAAAGATGTACCAAGACATCCGCCAGAGATTCTGGTGGTCTAACATGAAGCAAGACATTGCTCGTTATGTTGCTGAATGTGACGTTTGCCGACGTATCAAAGCAGAACATCAAAGGCCTGCTGGAACTCTGCAACCTATATCTATTCCTGAATGGAAATGGGACCATGTCGAGATGGACTTCGTTACTGGATTTCCCAAATCGCATAAGGGTAATGATGCTATTCTTGTCGTCATTGACCGACTTTCTAAGGTTGCACATTTTCTGGCGGTCAAAGAAACGATCACTGCTAGTCAGCTTGCAAACCTCTACATGACCAGAATTGTCTCGCTTCACGGTATTCCATTGGTTATCAGTTCAGACCGTGGCAGTTTATTCACTTCAAGATTCTGGGCAAGTTTCCAAGAAGCTATGGGCACTCATCTGTCTTTCAGCACTGCTTTTCATCCTCAGTCACAAGGGCAAGTTGAACGTGTCAACCAAGTTCTCGAAGACATGCTTCGAGCTTGTGTTATATCCTTCGGCAAGAAATGGGAGGAATCTCTCCCGTATGCTGAGTTCTCTTATAATAATAGCTATCAAGCTAGTCTGAAGATGGCCCCCTTCGAAGTGTTATATGGACGAAAGTGCCGAACCCCTCTGAACTGGTCAGAAACTGGGGAACGTCCACTCTTTGGTCCGGATATTATCCAACATGCCGAAGATCAAGTCCGCATTATCCGCGAGAATCTCAAGACTGCTCAGTCACGCCAAAAGAGTAATTATGACCGTCATCATAAAGACATGGTCTATCAACCTGGCGAAAAGGCCTATCTTCGAGTTACACCAATGAAGGGTGCTCACCGCTTCGGGATCAAGGGCAAGCTAGCTCCTCGCTATATTGGCCCATTCACTATTCTGGAAAGGCGTGGAAAAGTGGCATATCAACTGGAGCTTCCGCCGAACCTTTCTCAGGTTCACAATGTGTTCCATGTATCACAGCTCCGCCGCTGCTTCAAGGACCCAATCCGAGCAGTGGATCATGAAGTGCTCGAATTGCAACAGGACCTCTCCTATAAAGAGCATCCGGTCCGCATTCTCGACCAAGCTGAACGCCGCACCCGCCAGAAGGCGATCAAGTTCCTCAAAGTCCAGTGGTCGCACCATTCTGAAGATGAAGCCACTTGGGAACGTGAGGATCGCCTGCGTGATGAATACCCCGCACTGTTTCCTTCTACCTCCTAAATCTCGGGACGAGATTTCTTGTAGTGGAGGAGATTTGTAACGCCCGGATAATTAGGCTACAGTAAAACTCTTTTAATGATGCCATGTCATCCGTGTTACTGTTGCTAATCAAGTGGTAGTTCAAAATCTTTGCAAATTCAAAATATGAATTAGTGACAAACACCCTAAGTTTTCAAAAGGCAAAGCGAAAATGTTCAGGGGTTGCCAAATATTGCACTGGTAATTATGGTGAAGCAAACACCATTTTATAAAATGCCTAAATGCCCTAAAACTGAATAAAACAGAAAGGAAAAAAAGGGAAAACTAAAAGAAAAAAAAAGGGGGGGGGAAGCCCCCTGGACCAGCCAGCCCAACCCACCCGCACGGCCGTCGCCAACCCCCTGGCCCGCAGCCAAACTGGCCGGCCCAGCCGGCCCAGCCCCCGCACCGCGTCCCCTTCCCCTGTTCCCCCGACCCGGGTCGGAACAGGGCGCGTCCCAGCCGAACCCACCTCGCCGGCGACGAGGCGTGGGGATAAGGACGCCGACGCCGCGCCCCTCGGTCTCCCCTCCCACTCGCCCCCACGCTCGCCCTCGGCCCCCGCGCCTCTCCCTCTCCTCTCCAGATCCATCTCCCCCTCCTTCCCCACCGCAACCGAGCGCCGCCATGGCCTCGCCGCCGTAAATCGCGCGGCCACAGTCTCCGCCTCGCCGCGCCTACGTGCCCGTCGACGCCTCCGTCACCTTCCTCGCCTACCGGAGGCCTCAGCTGGAGCTCGGAGGCGCTGCAGCATCGGATCCCCTTCGTCCCCTTCTCCGGCTGCCATCGATCTTCTTCGTCTCCGGCGCCGCCCCCTGCAGCTCCTAAACCGCCACCGAGCCTTCTTGTGTGCTCCACGGTGAGCTCTCCTTCCTCTCCGCTCTCTTCTCCTCGCCCCAACGTGCTCGTAATCACCGCCTCATACGTGCCCGAACCCATCACCGCGGGAGCTCATCGCCGACGAGCTTCCGGCGACCAAATGGTCCCGCTCCAGTGCCCGTTTAGCTCGCCCCCGCACGTAGAGCCTGCCTAGCCTCTTCTTTTGCTCCGTAGCCCGCTGTTCCGCCGTCTCCGACATCCACCCGTACGAGTCGCCGCCTCCGCTGCTCGCCGGCGTGGTTCCGGTCATCCCCGAGACCAACCCGTAGCCCCATGCGACACGCGACGTCGTTAGCTTTCGAACGGGAGTAGCCACGCCCGTTTTGGGCCACCGTGGCGGAATCCCGAAGCTCGCCGGCGTCCTCCGCCGTGTTTTGGCTTGCCAAAGCCAACTCCGGCGCCGGCATCCGACGTGGCTGACCTGGGGCTACCACCAGGGTCACTGCCAACGGGCCCCACGGGCCCCAGTTGACTGGGTTGACCAGTCAACCCTGCTGACTTGGCAACCCCCAGCCACTGACCAGTGGGGCCCACCCCCCTAATTAACAGGAATTAATTAAATTAGTTTAGTTAACCTAAATTAGACAATGACAGGTGGGCCCAGTAGTTTAATAACTGAATTTAGATTAGTTTGAACCCTGTTTAACCCACTGTCTATGACAGGTGGGTCCCCCATGTCAATTTGACTAGTCAACCGAACTGCTGGCTGCTGACATCACTCTTATGTCATGCTGACGTCATAAATTCATTTTCGAATTAAATAATTAATTAATTAAATTTCAGAAATTAATATAATCTTTAGAAAATCATATCTTTTAATCCGTAACTCGGATGAAAATACTTTCTACATGAAAGTTGCTCAGAACGACGAGACGATTCCGGATACGCAGTCCGTTCGTCCACCCCACCCCCCTAACCTATCGAACCCGCAACTTTCCCCCTCCGGCTCCTCTGCCCGAAAACACGAAACACCGGGAATACTTTCCCGGATGATTCCCCCCTTGACCAGTACCACCTTATACCACGTTAGGGCACGCCTAGCATCGCTTCTTGACATGTCATGCATCGATATGCATCTAATTACTTGGTATTCATTGTTTCTTCCCCCTCTTCTCTCCGGTAGACTACGAGACCGACGCTGCTGCTACCCAATTCAACTACGGAGTTGACGACCCCTCTCTCTTGCCAGAGCAACCAGGCAAGCCCCCCACTTGATCACCAGATATCGCCTACTCTTCTCTATACTGCTTGCATTAGAGTAGTGTAGCCTGTTACTGCTTTCCGTTGATCCTATTCTGATGCATAGCCTGACATTGTTGCTACACCTGTTGATACCTTACCTGCAATCCTAATTGCTTAGTATAGGATGCTAGTTTATCATCATTGGCCCTACATTCTTGTCAGTCTGCCTTGCTATACTATTGGGCCGTGATCACTCGGGAGGTGATCACGGGTATATACTATACATACATACATACTATGCAGATGGTGACTAAAGTCGGGTCAGCTCGAAGAGTACCCGCGAGTGATTCACGGATTGGGGGCTGAAAGGACCTTTGTCCCGACGGCCCTCTGTGCGGATCTTTGTGGCGGAGCGACAGGGCAGGTTGAGACCGCCTAGGAGAGAGGTGGGCCTGGCCCTGTTCGGCGTTCGCGGATACTTAACACGCTTAACGAGATCTTGGTATTTGATCTGAGTCGGCTACGAGCCTATACGCACTAACCATCTACGCGGGAGTAGTTATGGGTATCCCGGCGTCGTGGTATCAGCCGAAGCACTTCAGACGTCAGCGACGGAGCGGCGCGCGCCGGATTGGAACGTAAGCCTGCTCTTGTATTAAGGGGGCTAGTTCTGCTTCCGGCCGCCCTCGCAACGTGCAGGTGTGCTATGGGCGATGGGCCCAGACCCCTGTGCGCTTAGGTTTAGACCGGCGTGCTGGCCTCTCTGTTTTGCCTAGGTGGGGCTGCGACGTGTTGATCTTCCGAGGCCGGGCATGACCCAGGAAAGTGTGTCCGGCCAAATGGGATCGAGCGTGTTGGGGAATGTGGTGCACCCCTGCAGGGAAGTTAATCTATTCGAATAGCCGTGATCTTCGGTAACAGGACGACTTGGAGTTGTACCTTGACCTTATGACAACTAGAACCGGATACTTAATAAAACACACCCTTCCAAGTGCCAGATACAACCGGTGGTCGCTCTGCCTCAGGGATATGAGGAGGGGATCGTCGGGTAGGATTATGCTATGAGATGCTATTTGGAGATGCTACTTGGAGGTTTTCAATCTACTCTCTTCTACTTGATGCAAGACGATGGCTGCGAGAAGTGTAGTCTTCGACAGGATTAGCTATCCCCCTCTTATTCTGGCATTCTGCAGTTCAGTCCACTGATATGGCCTCCTTACACATATACCCATGAATATGTAGTGTAGTTCCTTGCTTGCGAGTACTTTGGATGAGTACTCACGGTTGCTTTCTTCCCCCTTTTCCCCCTTTCCTTTCTTTCTGGTTGTCGCAACCAGATGCTGGAGTCCAGGAGCCAGACGCCACCGTCGACGACGACCCCTACTACACTGGAGGTGCCTACTACTACGTGCTGCCCGCTGATGACGACCTGGAGTAGTTTAGGAGGATCCCAGGCAGGAGGCCTGCACCTCTTTCGATCTGTATCCCAGTTTGTGCTAGCCTTCTTAAGGCAAACTTGTTTAACTTATGTCTGTACTCAGATATTGTTGCTTCCGCTGACTCGTCTATGATCGAGCACTTGTATTCGAGCCCTCGAGGCCCCTGGCTTGTATTATGATGCTTGTATGACTTATTTTATTTGTAGAGTTGTGTTGTGATATCTTCCTGTGAGTCCCTGATCTTGATCGTACACATTTGCGTGCATGATTAGTGTACGATTAAATCGGGGGCGTCACACACAAGCATGTATGGAGATCTCTCCCCCCGTGCTACATCCTGTCAGTTGCCGTTGCCTATCGTGCTGGAGTAAGCCGTTATCGAGGTTGTGGCTCTGGTGTTGCAGATTATGTCTGAGCTGCGGAAGCTTTGTGGGGATCCCTCTTCGCCTATTTTGATGGTGCTTCCTAAGGAGATGGGGTCGCTTGGAGGGGACTTGGCAAAGATGACTACGACCTCACCACCGTTGTTGGAGCCTAGGAGGTCGATCACCTTTGTGGACCATGGGGGTTTGGAAGCTGCTATTTGCTCTCACACCTGAGGCTGTTGGCCAAGTTGTTGGAAATATACCCTAGAGGCAATAATAAATTATTTATTATCATATTTCCTATTCATGATAAATTTTTATTATTCATGCTAGAGTTGTATTGACCGAAAACTTAAATACATGTGTGAATACATAAACTACATTTTGTCCCTAGTAAGCCTCTACTAGACTAGCTCATTGATCAAAGAAGGTTAAGGTTTCCTAACCATAGACATGAGTTGTCATTTGATAATGAGATCACATCATTAGGAGAATGATGTGATGGATAGACCCGAATGTAAGCTTAGCATTAGATCATTTAGTTATTTTCTACATCTTTCTTCATGTCAAGTATTAGTTCCTTAGACCATGAGATCATGCCACTCTCAAACACCAGTACTTTATGTGCCATCAAACGTCACTGCATAACTGGGTGATCATAAAGGTGCTCTACAGGCACCTCCGAAGGTGTCTGTTGAGTTGCATGGATCGAGATTGGGATTTGTCACTCCGTGTGATGGAGAGATATCTCTGGGCCCTCTCAAAAATACAACATCATAAGAAGCTTCATGTGACTGATGAGTTTAGTCACGAGATCTTGTATTATGAAACGAGTAAAGAGACTTGCCGGTAACGATATTGAATTAGGTATGGAGATACCAACTATGGAATCTCGAGCAAGTAACATATCGCCGGACAAAGGGAATTGTATGCGGGATTAATTGAATCCTTGAGATCATGGTTCAAGAAATAAAGATCTTCATTGAATATGTGGGAATCAATATGGGCATCCAGGTCCCACTATTGGTTACTGATCGGAAAGGATTCTCGCTCATGTCTACATGTTCCCAAACCCGTAGACAACTTCTTCTTGTAGACTCGTGTTCGGCCTCCAAGCGCAGAGTTTTGTAGGACAGTAACAAATTTCTTTCAAGTAGATGACCTAAGGTTTTATCAACTGTGGGAGGCATAGGACGAAGATGGTCTCTCTCAAACAACCTTGCAACCAAATAATAAAATGTGTCTTGTGTCCCCAACACAACAAATACAATGGTAATTTCTATAGGTGCACTAGTTCGGCGAAGAGATGGTAATACAAGTGTAATAACGATAGTAGATATTGATTTTTGTAATAAGAACAATAAAAAACAGCAAGGTAGCAAATGATAAAACGGAGCACAAATGGTATTGCAATGCTTGAAAATGAGGCCCAGGGTCCGTACTTTTGCTAGTGCAGTCTCTCGAATGGTAATCTAATTGGATCATATAACCATCCCACAAAGTGTGATGAAGAATCTCTCCAAAGTTCTTATCTAGCGGAGAACATAAGAAGAAATTGTTTGTAGGGTACAAAACCACCTCAAAGTTATTCTTTCCGTTCGACCTATCCAGGGGTTCGTACTAAAATAACACCATATAATACGCATCAACTACCTCTAATGTCACCTAGATACTCCAATGTCACCACAAGTATCCATGAGTTAATTATATGATACGCATCAAACAATTTTAGATTCATAATACTTAATCCAACACAAAGAACCTCAAAGAGTGCCCCCAGATTTCTACCAGAGAAACAAAGACGACAGCATGCATCAACCCCTATGCATAGATTACCCCAATGTCACCTCGGGAATTCGCAAGTTGAGTGCCAAAACACATATCAAGTGAATCAATATAATACCCCATTTTCACCATGGGTATTCATATACAAGACATATATCAAGTGCTCTCAAATCCATAAAAGTATTCAATCTGATATCAACGAAATCTCAAAGGGAAAACTTAATTCATCACAACAAGATAGAGAGGGAGAAACACCATATGCTCCAACTATATTAACAAAGCCCTCGATACATCAAGATCATGCCATCAAGAACATGAGAGAGAGTGGGAGAGATTAAACACATAGCTACTGGTACAAACCCTCAACCCTGAGGGTGGACTACTCCCCCCTCATCATGGAGACCATAAGGATGATGAAGATGGCCACCGGTGATGATTTCCCCCTCCGGCGGATTGTCGGAATAGGGTATAGAGTTTTTTTATGTGGCTACAGAGGCTTGCGGTGGCAAAACTTCTGATATAGGGTTACCCTCGGGGGTTTTGGAATATTTGGGAATTTATAGGGCTGGTGAGGTGGGCACAACCCACTAGGGCGCGCCTGGGCCCCCAGGCGCGCCCAGGTGAGTCATGCACCCCTCGGGGCACCCGTCTCGTACTTCTTTGGCCCATTTGGTGTCTTCTGGTCCAGAAAAAATCTCCAAAAAGTTTCGCTACGTTTGGACTCCGTTTAGTATTGATTCTTGACAAAGTAAAAACAAGCAAAAAATAGCAACCGGCACTGGGCACTATGTCAATAGGTTTGTCCCAAAAAATCATATAAAGTTGCTATAAAATGATTGTAAAACATCCAAGAATGATAATATAATAGCATGGAACAATCACAAATTATAGATACGTTGTAGACATATCAGCATCCCCAAGCTTAATTCCTGCTCGTCGTCAAGTAGGTAAATGATAAAAACAGAATTTTTGATGTGGAATGTTACCTAACATGTTCATCACATATTCTTTCTTTTGTAGCCTGCACATTTCGACTTTTACATGGTTCAAAGCAATAGTCTAGTTTTGACATGAAGATCTCAATACTCAAGCATATCAACAAGCAACCATGTCTTTCACAATATCAACAATAAAGAAAATTATCCCTAGCCCATCATTCTCAATCATTGACCCATTCATGAAACACACTTGCATATTAGCTACATCCTATGCTCAAGTACGACTATAGTGTCCCTTAGATGGTGCTTTATAAGAGAATATGGAGACTCAAATAAAAATAAAAATTGCATAAAGTAAATAGATATGCCCTTTGCAAAGGGAAGTGGGGATTTGTAGAGGTGCCAGAGCTCAAAGAGGAAATTGAGAGATAAAAATTTTGGGTGGCATGCCTTTCCTGTCAACGAAATAGATCGAGTAGCTCCCAATACTTTCCATGCTAGATATATCATAGGCGGTTCCCAAACAAAACATAAAGTTTATTGCTTTTTCCACCATACTTTCACATTCCACGGCTAACCGAATCCACGGGTGCTATCCATACCAACACTTTCCAAGGAATTTATTATTTAACAACATAAAGTACATTCATTTTTTATTTCGGGACTGGGCATCCCTAATACCTTTGTCGTACTCTCATGCAATGACAAGTGAATAAACACTCATCTTGAGAATAACACATCTAGCATGGAAAAATATCAGCCACCCCCTACCATTTCATGAGCGGTACGAGCACACAAAAAGGAAAATTATTTTGAAAATTAGAGATGGCAAATACAAATTTTCTTAGAACGGCACGGAAATAGCGCATATGGGTAGGTATGGTGGAATCATATGGCAAAATTGGGTTTAAGGATTTTGAATGCACAAGTAGTATTTCTACTTAGTACAAGTGGAGGCTAGCAAAAAGATTGAGAAGCAACCAACCAAGAAACGAAAAATCACAAAAGCGAGCATTAAGCATAACTAACACCGAATAATGCACCACAAGTAGGATGTAATTTCATTGCATAACTATTGACTTTCGTGCTTGCATAGGGTATCACAAACCTTAACACCAATATTCTTACTAAAGCATAATTACTAATCAAAATGACTCACATATCACTATCATCATATCTCAAAACTATTACAAAGAATCAAGTTTATTCTGTCCAATGATCTTCATGAAAGTTTTTATTATATCCCTCTTGAATATCTATCACTTTGGGACTAGTTTCATATGTTGCAACTGCTTTTTGGCAAGCTCAAACAAATTTAAGTGAAGAACATGATCATAAAAATTTTCATCTCTCAAAATGATATAACTGAAGCATGAGAGAATTGACAAACTACTCCAAAAAGATATAAGTGAAGATCAAATGAGTAGTTAAGTAAATGGGTAGCTATTTGAAGACTCTCTCTTATTTAAAAGTTTCAGATCTAAGTATTTTATTAGAACTGATGGGGATATAACTATTTGTGTAAGCCGCCCAGGAGGGGCCGGATTACGCAAAGAGGACTCACAGAGAGAAGCCCAAGACGAAGTATGAAGATAGCGGTTTATAGAGAGCTTAAGGCCCATATGCGACTTAAGGCCCGTTGTAGTAACCCGCTGTAATAATATTACTTGTATCATAAGGTAGGCTTAACTAGTCACCGAGCCGGACATTGTTTATGAGCCGATCGGGACTCTGTAAGCCGTAGGGCGTCGACCCGTGTATATAAGGGGACGCCCCGCTGGCGGCTTAGGGCAAGAAACAACTCATCGAGAGCCAGGCATAGCGTATCTCGCTCCCTGGTCATCGGAACATCAATACCAACCCAACTAGACGTAGGCCTTACCTTCACCGTAAGGGGCCGAACTAGTATAAACCCTCTCGTGTCCTTTGTCCCGTTTAACCCCTTCAAGCTTCCTAGTTGCGATGGCTCCACAACTAAGTCCTTTCACGAGGACATCTGACGTGACAATTCCACGACAGTTGGCGCCCACGGTGGGGCCAGCGCACGGTGGATTTGAGTTCTTGAAGGGCAACTCCGAAGGGCTCAAGGGATACGTGGTAGGCCGGATGACCAAAAGTCGTCGCGGCAAGATCTACATCGACGATGAAGGGTGGGGCCCCGACGCCGGCTCAATTGAGTACGGGTACCAAGTCCCCTTTGGAGGGATCCACGTCTTTATCGGCCGGATTGGTGAGTCGGGGCTTGAGCCGGACAACTGCACCGACCTCGTCGAGACGGCTCAGCGTGCGAAACCCGCTCGAGTTCAACCCGGCATGAAGCGTGTTTTTGTGGGCTGCGTCCACGGAGAAGAGTTTTCTGAAGGTCCTAAAGATGGTGGTGAGACGGCTGTCCCCTCTGACGGTGATTTGTCCACCAGTTCAACATATTCTTTGTATCAAGTTCAAGATGGTGCGCTCAGGGGCTGTTCCGATGGCCTTAGTATTCCGGACCTCTGTGAGTCGCCAAATTGGGCAGGAGTCTTTATGGCTGGGACTCAACCCGGACAAAATTATACAGCAGCGGCCGCAATCACTTCTGGGTTAGGAGCAGCCGGGCAGCGTGCGCCCGCCGGCTCAAGTGCTGATAGACCTCATGGACAAGCTTACGACCTTGTTAACCGCCACGGTTATCCCTGCAAACAAAGATGAGCATGACATGGAGGTAGCACAGGTACATGAGGAGATAGCTCAAGCCAAGGAGGCCTTAGCAGCTGAGGATACTAGGCTAGCTACGGAGCGGGCAGCTCTCGACGCGCGGGTGCAACGGTTGCAGTCAGAGGCTTATCAGCTCACAATGAGTTTAAACGCGTCCAATGAAGTAATGAGGAGGAGACACCAGAAGACCCAATCCCGGTTACCTCCGAATTACGATCCTAGGGTTCTTTTTGCCACACCCGGAGCCGGCCCAAGTAACCCGCCCAATGCTAATCAGTTTATGACACCCGGAGCGGGGGGACCGGCTCAGCGTCAAGAGATGCCACCTCCTCATATGAGCATGGCACCGCCGCGTTATGTGCCAATACCGGAGGGTCACTTTTCCAACCCCATGGAGAATTTAATCACATCATCAACACATTTGGCAGCTCTTCCAGTGGACGGTGATGATCCAACAGCAGTGGAGACCCGGAGGATCAGGGAACTTGTCCAGACAGCCCTGGCCCAACAGGAGACATATTCTTACAGCCGGGATAGGATTCATTCAACCCCTCCGCCTTGGTTAGCGCCGCCTCGTCAGAACCGGAGCCCGAGTTACAGCAGACACATGGAGTCCGAAGCTTTATCAAGCAACGCCTAACGCCGTAACCAACATGGGGGCTATAACCCGGTGCAAGACCAAATACGTCAGGAGAACGAGCGTGCGGCTCAACAGGCAGCTCAGCTGACGGCTCATCAAGACATCCTGGAGTACCCAACGACTTCTATTGAGTTAGGAGTAGCCACCAGAACCAGTGGGTTCCTTGTTTGATACCGGCTTTACGCAATGTGCGCCTGCCTAAGGACTTCAAGGGACCTCGGAAGGTGCCAAATTACACGGCTGACTTACAACCCAGAGCATGGATTGAGAGCTATGAGATGGCCATGGAGCTGTTGGAGGTTAGCGATGCGGCAATGGATAAATATTTCACCATGATGTTAGATGGAACGGACCGGTCCTGGCTAAAAGGTTTACCACCCAATTCCATTGGTTCGTGGGAGGAGTTAAAGGCCCGGTTCATCCAGAACTTCAAAGACACCTGTAAGCAGTCCATGTCAATCGTGGACTTGAAAAGTTGTAAGCAGGGGGAGGGTGAGTCCACTACCCATTCGGTACGCCGGGTCAAGGAGATAATTCATTCATCTGATAAGATGGATGCCGGCTCTGCAGTCCTCATGTTGGAGAAAAAATGCAACTTTGAGCCGCTGAGGCAGAAATTAGGACGCCTAAAGCGTGACTGCACCGATATGGCAACGCTGATGGCGGCTTTAGTCAAATACGCCAATTCTGATAATACCAAGGACCCTGCGTCTGACGATGAGAAAGCAGGGAAGGGTAAAAGGAACGGTAATGGAAAAGGTCAACAGCATAACCCGGGGAATCAAGGCGGCAATAAGCGTAAGGCGGACGGTAGTCCGGAGCTTGTGGCTAACGCTAGTACACAGGGTAATAATCAGAGATGCAAGGGTAAGTGGCCGCGAACCGGCGGGTCAGGACCATCTTTTGAGCAGCTACTCAACGAGCCCTGTTCGAAACACGGCACCCGGGAGCACCCCGCTACTCACCTGTGGAAAGATTTTGCAATCATGAAGGTGTTTAAAAATTCTAATATCTTTGATTGTGGTCATGGACCTGGTGGCGGTTCGGGGGCCGGCGGCTTTCATGGCCCGGGTGGCGGTTCAAATTCCGGCTTTCATGGACAATCGGGTGGAAATAATCAACAGCAAGCTGGTCAGGGAGGACAACCGCAGCAGCAGTCGGGTTACCAGAGCCAACCAAAATAGTTGAGCGGTGGGCAATATCATGTGTTCACCACTAGCTTATGCAAACGGGACCAGAAGGTTCGTAAGAGGGCTGTAAATTCGGTTGAGCCGGCGGTCCCTCGTTATTTGAGATGGTTAGAGCAACCTATCATTTGGAGCAGAGAGGATCACCCGCTACGAATTGATAATCCGGGTCAGTTAGCCTTGGTTGTAGCACCTCAGATTTGTGGATATAAATTCACTAAAGTACTCATGGATGGAGGCAGCAGCATCAATATCCTCTATTATGATACCTTCCAGTGTATGGGGTTAACACAGAAGAATCTGAGGACGTCCAACACTGTTTTTCACGGGGTGGTCCCAGGTAAGTCAGCTTACCCAGTTGGTAAGATTGAATTGGAGGTCGCTTTTGGAGATGAGTATGATTCCAGGGCTGAGAAGTTGACGTTTGAGGTGGTCAAGATCAAGAGCCAGTATCACGCTCTATTTGGGCGACCGGCTTATGCTAAGTTCATGGCCCGGCCGTGTTATGTTTACTTATAGCTCAAGATGCCGGGTTACAAAGGCACCATCACCGTGCATGGGAGTCGAAAGGTGGCCTTGGAATGTGAAGAAGGCGACGCGACTTACGCTGAGACGGCCTGTGCCACGGAGGAGCTCAAATTCTATCAAGACAATGTTGACCCGATGGATATGACCTCCCTCAAGAAACCAACTATAGAGAACGACCCGGCGTTGAAGTTTAAATCGGCCGCTGATAGAAAGCTTGTTGACTTCACCCCGGGGGACGCCTCTAAGAAGTTCAGTATCAGTGCCAATTTGGATCCTAAATAGGAAAGTGCGCTCATCGAGTTCATCCGTGAGAACCGGGACATCTTTGCATGGAAACCTTCTGACATGCCGGGTGTACCGAGGGAACTCGTTGATCACACTCTCAATATTGATCCAAAGTATAAGCCGGTCAGGAAGTTTCTCCAACGATTCAACGAAGAGAGACGAGCAGCCATTGGAGAAGAGGTGGCCCGGCTCTTAGCGGCCGGGTTTATTGTCGAAGTCTTTCATCCAGAGTGGTTGGCTAACCCGGTCCTGGTACTCAAGAAGAACGGCACTTGGCGGATGTGTGTGGATTACACGGACTTAAACAAGGCTTGCCCGGCAGATCCCTTTGCACTCCCCGTATTGATCAAATCATTGATGCTACGGCAGGTTGTGAACGTTTGACCTTTTTGGATGCTTACTCTGGCTATCATCAGATCAAGATGGCAGTTAAGGACCAGGAGAAGACAGCTTTCATCACTCCGTTTGGGGCCTTCTGTTATGTATCTATGTCGTTTGGGCTCAAGAGTGCCCAGGCAACTTATTAGCGATGTGTGTAGAACTGTTTGCACAATCAGATTGGGCGCAATGTTCATGCTTATGTGGACGACATCGTGGTGAAATCCAGAGAAAAGGAAACTTTAATATCCGATTTGAGAGAAACCTTTGACAATCTCCGGGTTTACAAGATGATGCTTAACCCGGCCAAGTGTGCATTTGGTGTACCTACAGGCAAGCTCTTGGGTTTTCTGGTGTCAAATAGAGGCATTGAAGCTAATCCAGAGAAGATCACGGCGATCACCTCTCTGGCTAAGCCGGCGTGTATCAATGATGTTCAACGCCTGGCGGGACGTGTTGCTACTTTAAGCCGGTTCATAAGCCGGTTAGGGGAGAAGGCCTTGCCACTATATCAGATGATGAAGAAGACAAACACGTTTGTCTGGAGTGATGCTGCTAACACCGCCTTTGAGGATTTAAAGAGACAGTTCTCTGAGCCACCGGTTCTTGCAGCTCCCATTGATAAAGAGCCGCTATTGTTATATGTGGCTGCTAACTCAGGGGCTGTCAGTGTTGCCATCATGGTGGAACAAAAGGAGCCAGGCAAGGAGCATCCGGTTCAACAGCCGGTTTACTACATCAGCGAGGTGCTCATTGAGTCTAAACAAAGGTATCCACATTGGCAGAAGCTTGTTTATGGTGTGTTCATGGCAAATCGAAAACTGAAGCAGTACTTCCAAGGTCACCCTATAACGGTGGTGAGCTCAGCTCCTTTGGGAGATGTCATTCAGAATAGAGAAGCTACATGGCGAATTGCTAAGTGGGCCATTGAGCTTGGGCCTTACGGTTTAAAGTATATGCCCCGTACTGCCATCAAATCTCAGGCGTTGGTGGATTTTATCAATGATTGGACAGAGTTGCAGGCACCTGAGGAGAAGCCGGACAATACGTATTGGACTATTCATTTTGATGGGTCCAGGCAGTTAGAAGGATCAGGGGCTGGGGTTGTTTTAACTTCCCCTCGAGGTGAAAATTTTCGTTATGTGCTCCGGCTCATGTTTCCTTGCACTAACAATGTACCTGAATACGAGGCCTTGCTCCATGGTCTCCGGATGGCTAAGGAGATGAATTTAAGCTGGGTAAGGTGCTTGGGCGACTCAGACCTTGTGGCTCAGCAGGTCTCAGGCACATGGGATTCTAAGGACCCCCTTATGGCGGCTTATCATCGTGAAGTTGATGTTGTAGCTGGGTACTTCAAAGGGTATCAGTTGGAGCACATTGACAGAAGGAAGAATGAGGCGGCGGATGCTTTAAGCCGGTTGGGCTCTTAGCGTAAGCCGGTGCCACCTAACACCTTTCTGGACATTTTACATAATCCTTCTGTCAAGGTACCTACAGAGGAAGAGCTTGCAGTGCCAGACTCGGAGGCACAGTTGGTGGCTGCACTTCATATCATGCCGGATTGGACATTGCCATATCTGGCTTATATGACCCGGGGAGAGCTGCCTGAGGATGAGACCTTGGCGAGACAAATTGTCAGACGGTCCAAATCCATGACAATTGTTAATGGCGAGTTACATCATCTCAGTGTCACAGGTGCGTTCGAGCGTTGTGTGTCGCCTACAGAGGGTTAAGAGATACTTCGAGAGATCCATGAAGGGGATTGTGGTCATCATGCCGGCTCAAAATCTCTGGTGTCCAAGGCTTTCCGTCATGGTTTTTATTGGCTGACGGATCATGCTGATGCAGAAGATCTTGTTAGCAAATGTGACGGGTGTCAAAAGTTCTCAAGACGAGCTCATGTGCCGACTCAGGAATTGAGGATGATTCCAATTACTTGGCCGTTCGCAGTCTGGGGGCTTGACATGGTGGGGCCTTTAAAAAGGTCTAAGGATAAAAAACGCACCTCCTGGTGGCAGTGGATAAATTTACAAAGTGGATTGAGGCAGAACCGGTCAGTTAGTGTGATGCGGCCACAGCGGTGCAGTTCATCAAAAAGGTGATCTTTCATTTTGGTTTTCCACATAGCATCATAACTGATAATGGCACTAATCTCTCCAAGGGTGCCATGGAAGAGTTCTGTCAACGGGAACATATCCAGCTTGACGTTTTGGCTGTTGCTCATCCTTAGTCCAATGGTCAAGCTGAACGAGCTAATCAGGAGATTTTAAGGGGTATCGAACCACGACTCTTGGTCCCCTTACAGCGGACTCCGGGGTGTTGGGTTGAAGAGCTGCCCTCCGTGCTGTGGAGCATCAACACTACGCCTAACAGATCAACGGGTTACACGCCTTTCTTCATGGTTTATGGAGCAGAGGCAGTTCTGCCAAGTGATATCCGGCACGATTCACCCTGTGTGGCGGCTTATGTTGAGGCTGATAATGAGAAGGCTCGACAGGAGGCTCTGGACTTGTTGGATGAGGAGCGAGACTTGGCAATAGCCCACTCGGCGATTGACCAGCAAGACCTTCGTCGCTATCACAGCCGCCGGGTCAGAAGCAGAACATTTCAGGAAGGCGATTTAGTGCTCCGGCTCATCCAGGATCAGACCGATATGCATAAGCTATCCCCTCCTTGGGAAGGACCCTTTGTGGTCAGCAAGAATCTGCACAACAGGTCATACTACCTCATCGATATTCGAGAGCACAAGGACTCAGGTAAATCGGAGGGGGAGACCCGCCGACCGTGGAATATAGCCCATCTTCGGCCTTATTATACTTAAGCCACCGGCTCTTTAGATGTATATATTTTTGACAATGTACATATTATATAAAGTAATAAAGCAGGACCTCTGTCCTTTTTTCACCCTCAAAAAAGTGTTTATGTCCTTTTTGTCAGGTGGTGGAAACAACCAATAGGGACCAGATCAAATCTGAATCCGATTTACCTTTGGTCCAGCTTATGATCATATCTGAATCTAGCCATGATCACTTGGGGGCTTCTTGTTCAAACATAGGTCCTATCCGAACCAAAGAGAACATAGCTGTTGATACCCACTTGATCGGCATACTTGCCAAGCCTACTTGGGGGCTTCCTGATCATATTTGAATCACAGCTTAACCCCTTTAGGTCTGACGTGGATCGTATACGAATCAGTGTCATTAAACAAATCCTATGGTCACTTGGGGGCTTCCTGTTCAAACATAGGTCGTATTCGAACCAAAGAGAACATAGCTATCGATACCCACTTGATTAGCATCGCCACGCCACTGGGGGATATATGATCGTATCCGAATCTTAGCTTAACCCCTTTGGAACGGTTTACTGATCGTATCCGAATCAGAGGCCTGTAAAAGTATTTTGGTTATTCTGATACCTTGTGGAAAGCATTTTAAGGTGTTTTTTGTCTTGCCGGTTTAATATTCGTCACCCCAGGTTATTTAAGTACCGGGCGAACATTATATGAGCCGGGAAGATCATTCAAGAATTGCAGGATAAGGCAAGCAAAATTTAACACGCCAAGGAAGTAAGGGCCAGAAATATACAATCAGGGCGACTTATGGAAAGCGTTAAGTAATAAGAGCATGCACTAAGGCATGACAAGCATTAAGCAGTTCTTTTTACACTATTACAAGACTCCCTGAATCTGAATTGATGAAGCATTGTTTTGGCCAAACACCCGGCGATTTACTCCTTCGGCGGGCTTGAGGGCTCCGGGTTATCCTTCGCCGCTTCTCCGTCGGTTGTTTTTTCCTGGAAAGTTGATGAAGCCCAATCAATGCCGCTCAAAGCTTCAAATTCAGCTTCATCATCTATTAAACTGGCCGGGTCCACTTCAGGGGCAAAAGTATGCTTACGAATTGGAGGGATCAAGCTGATTTGATCATATGGAGTGTTTGGGATTTTCCGGTTGTTACTGTCATAAGCCGACGCATACTTGCTAAGGTCAGTATCGTTTCTGATAAGGGTGGCCACCGGGCGTATGGCTTTGACACAAGCATGGAAGTCATGATCATCAAAGGCATTACCGTCTTCCTTTAGACTCGGATATCCAAGAGCGAGGTCTGCCGGGTCTAGTTCTGGGAGCCATGCTTTTGCCCGGCTCAAAGCGGCTACGGCCCCGGCTCTTGAAGATGAACGCCTTAAGTCTTGGATCCGCTGAGGTAGAAAGGCAAGGCTCTTCAAAACATCTTGCAAAAGGCGGGGGTGTGGATTTGATAAAGCTACAATGGCCAGGGCACGTTGTGTCCCGGAGTATAGCTGTTCCACTAACGTATAAACTGCTTTAAGCTTGATCAGCGTGTTCTGCCTCAGATTGACACTCCTGGAGCCTGTATGTGCACAAGCATAACGGTAAGCCGGAAGTATTTATTACAATAGTCATTGTACGGTTGCCATGTTAAAACTATGTCACAATAACTTACCAAAGATGGCTGAGACCATTTGGGATATTTGTTGTGTTAAGTTTGACAGCTCAATTGTTGCTTCTGCAAGAGATGCTTCGGCTGTTTCGGCCCGAGTCACCAGGGAAGCCTTTTCAGCAGCCCAAATTTTCCTTTCCGACTCAAAATTCTTCTTTAGTTTCTCATTTTCAGAGACACTAAATTCAAATTTGGAGTTAGCTTTTTGCGTCTCAAGCTCTTGAGTTTCCAGACGACTTTTCAGGGCGGCGAGCTCTGATTCAAATTGACTTATGGCAGCCTGCAATTAAACACCAGGTAATGGTAAGGATTCTAGTAAGGTAAACATTCAAGTCCCAAGCACTTTACAAGTAAAGATACTTGGCACTTGGGGGCTAATGTATGCTGAAAGAAAATTTAACTTTATCCTGCTGGGTCAGGCATATTAAGTCTCAAGCACCTTACAAGTAAGGATACTTGAAACTTGGGGACTAATGTGTATTGCAAATTTAAAAAGCCCGATGTTTACCGGGTTAAATAAATTCATTTTAAACCGGGCAAACTAACAGTAAGTAGATTTCTAAGTCTATAGCATATTCATTCATAAGCGATAGACTTGGGGGCTGGTACAGTAAGTAAGGTTCAGGAAAAGTTGAAGTTATACCTCAGATTTATGTTGTATTTGCTTCACCATGTCAATTTCCAGGTCACGGCTGTTGTGCACTTGGTTCAGATAACCTGAGACTATATCACCAATGCTTAGGTGAGCGTAATCAGTGATATCTTGTTTAGCTTTCTGACGTTGGGCAAATTTCTCCTTAGCAGTGCACTGAGCAAGAACAGTAGGCTGGCCCGGTTCAACATATTGGTTTTTCAGAAACACAACTTCTGGATCAGTTGTCCTGACCGGGTTATGAATTTCCAGGTTATCAGAATTGTGGACAACGTCTTCTGTAGGCAGGTCAGAGGTTGACACTGGAATATCAAGAGCCGGTTCAGGCGGTGGCTGATGAGTGGAGCTGTCAGGAACGGATGAGTCAATCGTCGGTTCAATAACTACCGGGTCTTGAGACGGCTTGTTCTTCTTTGCCCTCTTGCTGGGCTTCACCTGCAGGCTGTTAGCAAAAGCAGAAGGATGAATATGCAAGCATAGGTAAAGCAAAAAGTGCATAAGTTTCTATTACCCGGGAGCAGTTTTGAAAGTCGGCATGTTGGACTGCATGGATTCGCCGGAAGAAGGAGAGGTATCCTGATAGTTAGAGTCAGATGAATTGAGAGGTTGACAAATTAAGCCTGCTAAAGGTAAGATGGAGCATAAATTGGAGATAACCTCGGTCCGGCGCTTTCTGGTTACATCAGGTAAGCCGGAGGAGAGTTCTGCATCTTTGTTGTTCCGGGTCTGCCTCCGGCTTTCAAGCTGTTGTTGCTTCAAAATAAATTGAGGATCTTGATAAGCAACTGCATGTGAAAATCCTACTTTCCGGGTCACCCTTCGGGTCTTTTGCCTTGGCAAAGGCTCTGAGTCAGAGGAGATTATAGTTACCTCTTCAGTGGCTGCTCGGCTGTTCCCCGTATCCTCCTGAAGGGATAAAATGTCAGACAGGTGATAGTAAGGGACTTAAGAAAATTTAAAGATTACCTCTTCCTCATCCGAAGAGCTATCCTCCAATCTGAGTAAGTCGGAGGCGCTGGGTTTCTTTTTCTTTGAGGTTCCTACCTTGGCGGCTTTCCTTTCAGCTTTCTTGGTTGTCCTGGCTTGTTTGGCAGCTTCATGGTCATATTTGGCTTTCCAAAAGTCATCACCAGCCTGTGGCAAAAGTTAAGGAATCATGAGTATCAAGAAAGGTATCATATATCTGTAAACATTTGTTATGATTGATAACTTACTGCAGGGGCCGAGTTATTCTTGTAAAATGGAAGTAAACCGAAGGCGTTGCTCGTCACAGTGCCCTCCTTCAGCAGTGACTGGGTTGTAGCATCCACCATGTCATCTGGTAAGTCGTCGGGGCTATGGCGTAGCGGATCAGTCTTTTCTCCAGTATAAGTACACATTAAGCCGGGACGGCAGCTTATTGGAAGTATTCGCCAACTAACCCAGACTCGGACCAGATCGATGCCGTTTAACCCATTTCCCAAGAGAGCTTTAATCTTCCTGATGGTAGGATTGAGAGGCACGCGTTCAAGTGTTGTCAGCTTGTCGAGTAACTGATGGTTAGATTCAAGGCGCAGGGTGCGAAAGCCGGGCAGAGGCTTTTCATCAGCCGGAGAAGTGTCCTGACAGGAGAACCACGTCTGGTTCCAAGATTTGGGGTGACTCGGCAGCTCAGCATAAGGGAAAATACAGTCTCTCCGTCGCTGGATTGAGATGCCGCCAAGCTCAAGACTGGGCCCGTTGGCACGTTCATTTTGCCGGTTCATGTAAAAAAGTTCCCTGAACAAAAGCAGATTTGGCTCCTCTCCCAGGTACACCTCGCAGAAGACTTGAAAATTGCAGATATTTGACACGGAATTGGGTCCGATGTCTTGAGGTCTAAGGTCAAAGAAATTTAAAACCTCTCTGAAGAATTTTGAGCCGGGAGGAGCAAATCCGCGGCTCATATGATCCGTAAAAATTATTACTTCCCCTGCTTTGGGGTAAGGCTTTTCTTCAGATGGGTCAGGGGCACGGTACGACATGACGTCCTTTTTTGGTAGATGCCCAGACTTTACAAACTCAGCTAGTTTGCTATTGGTCATTGTGGATGGAACCCAATTGCAAGTTACAGGGGCCTTGGTAGCCTTAGGAGCCATCACAGCAATTGGCCTATGGAAAACAAGAAGATCCGGTTCGATTTTAACCCGAGAGGAAAATCTTGATTAAAGTGGCGGCTTAATGAGGGGCCTAATGACATAAGGATGACTGTGCAACAATATTTAAGCCGCTACAAGTATCAAAGTTTAATTCAAAAATTTTCCGGGTTATGAGGAACAATTAAAGTTCTGCGTCATATATTTAATTCGGATGCCTCGATAGTTGTGTTTCAGGGTATTTACCAGAAGAGGTGTTCCGGGTGATAAAAACAAGTTTCGCAAATAACAGTTATTATTCTGGATCAAGATATTGCTCGGAAAGAGAAATTTTCTAGACCTAAAATAGGGCAGGGAAGTTCATGCGTTCGAAGAGGATTTCTGAACAAGGGAAATGAGATCTATTTTCATGCAAGATCAACACAGACAAGCACCACAGCAGTTCTACGTGGTTCTAACGATCTAAACAGAGCATTGGAAGGAACTAGCGAGGGTTTGGTGTCAGACCGTGATGAACACCGACGAACTCAGCAATGACCTAATGCAGATCTGAGAAAGGGAATGCGAAGAACTCACAGATGCGGATGCGCCGCGGAGGGTCGCCGTCGATCTCTGGTCAGAATCAGATCGATGCAGCGGCCTGAGTCGGTGAAGACGAGAGGTTCGACGATGGCGGCGGCAGAGCTCGGGAGGAGGCGAGAATAAGAAGATGACTGAGGGGAAAGACCTAGGTCGCTCTACTTATAAGGAAAGGCTGACCGAGAGGGTGCGAAAAACGAGGAGATAACATTCATTATCCAGCGGCTCTAGCACCTTGGTTCTCGGGATGGTCAATAAAGACGAAGATCCATTGAAGATGTGACGGCATAAAGAATAAAGCTTTAATGAAGATGACGTCACAGAGATTTAACCCGGAGTTAGATGATGACATCACAGCAGGTTAAAATCCTTCGCGCAAGATAAAAGACTGCAGGGCGGTTCATAAGGTATTTTAAGATTGACATGAACAGGTTCAAATCAATCTGGGGCCTAATGTTGGGGATATAACTATTTGTGTAAGCCACCCAGGAGGGGCCGGGTTACGCAAAGAGGACTCACAGAGAGAAGCCCAAGACGAAGTATGAAGATAGCGGTTCATAGAGAGCTTAAGGCCCATAGGCGACTTAAGGCCCGTTGTAGTAACCCGCTATAATAATATTACTTGTATCATAAGGTAGGCTTAACTAGTCACCGAGCCGGACATTGTTTATGAGCCGGCCGGGACTCTGTAAGCCGTAGGGCGTCGACCCGTGTATATAAGGGGACGACCCGCTGGCGGCTTAGGGCAAAAAACAACTCATCGAGAGCCAGGCATAGCGTATCTCGCTCCCTGGTCATCGAAACATCAATACTAACCCAACTAGACGTAGGCCTTACCTTCACCGTACGGGGCCGAACTAGTATAAACCCTCTCGTGTCCTTTGTCCCATTTAACCCCTTCAAGCTTCCTAGTTGTGATGGCTCCACAACTAAGTCCTTTCACGAGGACATCTGACGTGACAATTCCACGACAAAAATAGTAATAAAAATAAAATAAAATGATATTCCAAGGATAGCACACATCATGTGAAGAAGCAAAAACTTAGGCTCAGCCGATACTAACCGATAATTGTTGAAGAAGAAAGGTGGGATGGCTACCGAGGCATCCCCAAGCTTAATTGCTTGAGACTTCTTGGAATATTAACTTGGGATGCCTTGGGCATCCCCAAGCTTGAGATTTCGAGTCTCCTTGATTCCTCTCATATCACGGTTTCCCTAAATCTCAAAAACTTCATCCACACAAAACACAACAAGAACTCGTGAGATAAGTTAGTATAAATCAATGAAAAACATTATCATTCTCTACTGTAGCAAATCACTAAAATTAATAATTAACATTTCCTACTAAATGCCGCTGCATATTTAATACTCCTATCCTCAAATAGAATCATTAAACAAGCAAACATATGCAAACAATGCAAACATAATAGTAATCTGTCTAAACAGGACAGTCTGTAAAGGATGCAAGAGGATCCGTAATTCCCTGACACCAAAAATTCTGGAAAAATACCACATTATAGAAAATTTATCACATCTTATTTTGAAAAAAGTTTCAACATTTTATCACATTCTAACTTTTCTACAGAATTTTGCAACATTGATAAACTTTCTATTTTGAAACAGCAACTCATATACTTGCATAATAAGCATGGCAAAGGCTATACTTGACATTTTTTTGAAGTAAAAGATGCAAAAAAAAATTAATTATAGATAGCAGCAAGCAAATCAAAACAAAATAAAATGACGCTCCAAGCAAAACTCATATCATGTGAAGAATGAAAATATAGCCCCAATTAAGATTACCAATAATGTTGGAGACGGAAGAGGGGATGTCTTCCAGGGCATCCCCAAGCTTAGTTACTTGGATCTTCCTGAATATTAACTTGGGGTGCCTTGGGCATCAATTAGGGACTTTTCACTTATTATTCTCCTCATATCTATATCTCACCCAGAACTTGAAAACTTCAATCACACAATACTTAATGGAACACCGTGAGATAGGTTAGTATGATAAAGCAAATCGTTCACTTTGGTACTATCAAAGACAAGATTCATAATTGTTGTCACACAATTCCTACTGTACCTTATCATTTCCACAATTTATATTGAGCAATATAAGCCATAGAAACTAGGAAACAAGCAAACTATGCATTGAAAAGAGAATATATCAAAAATAAAATAGTCTGTAATGATCTGGAAAACAACCAAACTTTTGCTACCCCAAATATTCTGAAAAACTAGGACAACGTAGGTAATTTGTATATCTATCACATTTAGAAATTTTAGATTAAAAGCGCGTTCCAGTGAATTGTGAAAATTCCTAGACTCAGCGCAAAAGTTTCTGTTTTTGCACAAATTCAAGTCAATTACCATCCACACTATCCCAAAGGCTTTACTTGGCACTTTATTTAAACAAAAGCAATAAAACATGATTACTGCAGTAGCCTAACCAGGTTAACACATAAAAACAGTTGTGGAAGTGTTGGGTTGTCTCCCAACAAGCACTTTTCTTTAGTGCCTTTTAGCTAGGCATGATGAGTTCAATGATGCTTGCATAAAAGATAAGGATTGAAACATAACAACAACATCATGAATCATAAGTTCCTCTCTCATAATAATTTTTAGTAGCATCATGAATAGATTCATCAATATGACCATCACATAAAGCATTCCTTTCATGATCCACAAGCATAGTATTTTTATTACTCTCCACATAAGCAATTTAATTCTCATTCATACTAGTGGGAGTATCATAGGAAACTTGAATACTATAAATTGTTTCCACATTAAAGGAGTAATGTTCAGTAAAAGGATATTCAAAATTATGACAATAATTATCACTACTTTTTATGAGATAAGTATCATCACAATAATCATCATAAGTAGCAACTTTGTTCTCATCATAGATAGGAGGCATGCAATCATCATAGCAAATTTGATCATTCAAAGTAGGGGGACTAAAAAGATCATCTTTATTAAGCATAGCATCCCCAAGCTTGGTACGAACATTAATTGCAGCAAATAAATCCTCAAACATGTCATTCTCATCAAACATAGCATCCCCAAGCTTGTGGCTTGACATATCATAAGCAGAATCACTCTCATTATTAATAGTATGAATAGAACCAACTGTATAACAATTGCTATCATCATAATTTCCCAAGTTGGTCCCAAAAAGATTTCCAGGATTATAAGAAGTATCATTATCTTCCCAATCATAATCACAACAAGCAATAGGCATAACAAAATCATCATCAATAGTGCTCTCGGACATTGTGCCATAAGACAAAGAAGCAATATCATCATCAAGTGCACCATATTCCACAATTATTTTTCATTCATTTTCATGAGGCACAACAACAATAGGAGCAACATTATTTGGGATAGATACCTTTTTACCTCTATTATTTCTTCTTTTCTTCTTCTTCACCACCTCATGTGTGGGTTTAATTAATTTTTTCGAGCTTCTTATTAATGATATTGGTTGAATAGGGAGCTCCTCCTCATAACCTATTTCATCATGAGAGACAATAGGAGGGAAAGTAGAAAACTTACCTTCTCATTAGTATTCCTTTTATATTTTATTTGTTTTCCCATCTTTCTATAGTTGGCAATATAAGCATTCTCATTGCAATTTACCATGCAAAACATATATATATATATATTTTAGATTAGTCTTCCGTGAGAATGAATACTTCAAACCAACTATTTTTATGTGTCAATTCTTCACTCCCCAAAAATAGACAAAGCTCATTATAAAGTTCGAGGGTGATCAAGTCATTACAATATTTGGCCATGTTTCGATAATGAAAAAGTTTGCATTGGAAATTAAGATGACCATCCTTCTTGCAAAGTTCAGAAGTAATAGGACAAAGAAACCATAATTTTGTAGCAAATTCATCTATCACTCTGAGCAAAAAATTGGTCCTATCATGCTTGTGCTTCTTACAAAATCTATCTTCCCTATAAGGCACGTTTCACAAAGTCTTTCCACTCCACAAAAATTGACATGCTTATAAGAAACATTTTTGTCATGACTTGTGCAATCATCATTAGCATCTTTGATATTCAAAGAATTCATACTAACAACATTACAATCATGCTCATCATTCATGCCAAACATTTTATTGAATTCTTCTTCTATCAATTGAGCACAATTTTCTTTTCCATCATTTTCACGAAAGGCATTATAAAGATGAATAATATGATGCAACCTCAATTCCATTTTTTGTAATTATCTTTTTATAAACCAAACTAGTGATAAAACAAGAAACTAAAAGATTCGGTTGCAAGATCTAAATATATACCTTCAAGAACTCACCTCCCTGGCAACGGCGCCAGAAAACAGCTTGATGTCTAGTACACAACTTGTTCTTGTAGACTCGTGTTGGGCCTCCAAGCGTAGAGTTTTGTAGGACAGTAGCAAATTTCCCTCAAGTGGATGACCTAAGGTTTATCAATCTGTGGGAAGCGTAGGATGAATATGGTCTCTCTCAAACAACCCTGCAACCAAATAATAAAAAGTCTCTTGTGTCCCCAACACACCAAATACAATGGTAATTTGTATAGGTGCACTAGTTCGGCGAAGAGATGGTAATACAAGTGTAATAACGATAGTAGATATTGATTTTTGCAATAAGAACAATAAAAACAGCAAGGTGGCAACTGATAAAACGGAGCACAAATGGTATTGCAATGCTTGAAAATGAGGCCTAGGGTCCGTACTTTCACTGGTGCAGTCTCTCGAGAATGCTAATCTAATTGGATCATATAACCATCCCTCAACGTGTGATGAAGAATCACTCCAAAGTTCTTATCTAGCGGAGAACATAGGAAGAAACTGTTTGTAGGGTACATAACCACCTCAAAGTTATTCTTTCCATTCGATCTATCCAAGAGTTCATACTAAAATAACACCATATGATACACATCAATAAACTCTAATGTCACCAAGATACTCCCATGTCAACACAAGTATCCATGAGTTAATTATACGATACACATCCGACAATTTCAGATTCATAATACTCAATCCAACGCAAAGAACCTCAAAGAGTGCCCCTAGATTTCTACCGAAGAAACAAAGATGACAATGTGCATCGACCCCTATGCATAGATTACCCCAATGTCACCTCGGGAATCCGCAAGTTGAGTGCCAAAACACATATCAAGTCAATCAATATAATACCCCATTATCACTGCAGGTATTCATATGCAAGACATATATCAAGTGCTCTTAAAATCCATAAAAGTATTCAATCCGATATCAACAAAATCTCAAAGGAAAACTCAATTCATCACAACAAGATAGTGAAGGAAATATGCCCTAGAGGCAATAATAAAGTTATTATTTATTTCCTTATATCATGATAAATGTTTATTATTCATGCTAGAATTGTATTAACCAGAAACATGATACATGTGTGAATACATAGACAAACTAAGTGTCACTAGTATGCCTCTACTTGACTAGCCCATTAATCAAAGATGGTTATGTTTCCTAGCCATGGACAAAGAGTTGTCATTTGATTAACGGGATCACATCATTAGGAGAATGATGTGATTGACTTGACCCATTCCGTTAGCTTAGCACTTGATCGTTTAGTATGTTGCTATTGCTTTCTTCATGACTTATACATGTTCCTATGAATATGAGATTATGCAACTGCCGTTTACCGGTGGAACACTTTGTGTGCTACCAAACGTCACAACGTAAGTGGGTGATTATAAAGGTGCTCTACACGTGTCTCCAAAGGTACTTGTTGGGTTGGCGTATTTCGAGATTAGGATTTTTCACTCTGATTGTCGGAGAGGTATCTCTGGGCCCTCTCGGTAATACACATCACTATAAGCCTTGCAAGCAATGTGACTAATGAGTTAGTTGTGAGATGATGTATTACGTAACGAGTAAAAGAGACTTGTCGGTAACGAGATTGAACTAGGTATTGGGATAACGACGATCGAATCTCGGGCAAGTAACATACCGATGACAAAGGGAACAATGTATGTTGTTATACGGTTTGACCGATAAAGATCTTCGTAGAATATGTGGGAGCCAATATGAGCATCCAGGTTCCGCTATTGGTTATTGACCAGAAACGTGTTTTGGTCATGTCTACATTGTTCTCGAACCCGTAGGGTCCGCACGCTTAAGGTTTTGATGAAAGTTATATTATGAGTTTATGAGTTTTGATGTACCGAAGGAGTTCGGAGTCCCGGATGAGATCAGGGACATGACGAGGAGTCTCTAAATGGTCGAGACGTAAAGATTGATATATTGGACGACTATATTCGGACTTCGGAAAGGTTCCGAGTGATTCAGGTATTTTTCGGAGTACCGGAGAGTTACGGGAATTCGCCGGGGAGAAGTATTGGGTCTTATTGGGCCATACGGGAAAGAGAGAGGGGTTGCCTAGGGCAGATCACGCGCCCCCCAAGGCCTAGTCCAAATTGGACTAGGGGGAGGGGTTGCACCCCCTCCTTCCTTCCCTTCTTTCTTCCCTTTCCTTGACTCCTACTCCTACTACATGGAAGGGGAGGAATCCTACTCCCGGTAGGAGTAGGACTCCTCCAGGGCGCGCCATAGGGGCCGGCCCTCTCCCCCTCCTCCAATCCTTTATATATGGGGGCAGGGGGGCACCCCAAAGATAGAACAACATATCATTGATCTCTTAGCTGTGTGTGGTGCCCTCTCCATCATAGTCCTCGATAATATTGTAGCGGTGCTTAGGCGAAGCCCTGCGACGGTAGAACATCAAGATCGTCACCATGCCGTCATGCTAACGGAACTCTCCCTCGACACTCGGCTGGATCGGAGTTCGAGGGACGTCATCGAGCTGAACGTGTGCTAGAACTCGGAGGTGCCGTAGTTTCGGTGCTTGATCGGTCGGGTCGTGAAGACGTACGACTACATCAACCGCGTTGTTCTAACGCTTCTGCTTTCGGTCTACGAGGATACGTGGACACACTTTCCCCTCTCGTTGCTATGCATCACCATGATCTTGCCTGTGCGTAGGATTTTTTTTGAAATTACTACGTTCCCCAATAGTGGCATATGAGCCAGGTTTTATGCGTAGATGTCATATGCACGAGTAGAACACAAGTGAGTTGTGAGCGATATAAGTCATACTGCTTACCAGCATGTCATACTTTGGTTTAGCGGTATTGTGAGATGAAGCGGCCCGGACCGACATTACGCGTACGCTTACGCGAGACAGGTTTCACCGCCACGAGCACTAGTTGCTTAAAGGTGACCGGCGGGTGTCTGTCTCTCTCACTTTAGTTGAACCGAGTGTGGCTACGCCCAGTCCTTGTGAAGGTTAAAACTGCACCAACTTGACAAACTATCGTTGTGGTATTGATGCGTAGGTAAGAACGGTTCTTGCTCAGCCCATAGCAGCCACGTAAAATTTGCAACAACAAAGTAGAGGACGTCTAACTTTTTTTTACAGGGCATGCTGTGATGTGATATGGTTAAGACATGATGCTAAATTTTATTGTATGATATGATCATGTTTTGTAACCGAGTTATCGGCAACTGGCAGGAGCCATATGGTTGTCATTTTATTGTATGCAGTGCAATCGCCGTGTAATGCTTTACTTTATCACTAAGCAGTAGAGATAGTCGTAGAAGCATAAGATTGGCGAGACGACAACGATGCTACGACGGAGATCAAGGTGTCGCGCCAGTGACGATGGTGATTGACGGTGTCCTGGACTAGGGGGTACTCAACGCGTCCTCTCCCGATCAGTTGGATTGGGCCGAGGACCCCCATGGCCGTATACTCATGGGCCAGTCCGGACAGCTGCTGCGTACAAGGAAGAATCCACAAGACTTGGCGATCAAGACAAGGACTCCTCCCCCACCGGCGTATTCGGCTAGGACTCTTGTTATCCTAGGCCTCTGGTGCATTATATAAACCGGGGCCAGGCTAGTCGATAGACAGATACAACATCAATCATACCATAGGCTAACTTCTAGGGTTTAGCCTCCTTGATCTCGTGGTAGATCACTCATGTAACACACATCATCAATATTAATCAAGCAGGACGTAGGGTTTTACCTCCATCAAGAGGGCCCGAACCTGGGTAAAACATCGTGTCCCTTGCCTCCTGTTACCATTGATCCTAAGACGCACTGCTTGGGAACCCTTACCCGAGATCCGCCGGTTTTGACACCGACATTGGTGCTTTCATTGAGAGTTCCGCAGTGTGATCGGCGAAAGGATCAATGGCTCGACTGCAGGTCAACTGCGACGTCGGCTTCTTTGTCACCAGCTCGACTGGTCACCTTGGCTTGACCGAGGACTGCACCCTACCTCTGATCGCCATGTTCGGACGAAGGACTTCATCAACACCAACTCCGATCTCTATCAAGATCATGGAGGAGTCATCCATGGAGCTCGGGGGCTCAACATCAACATTGCCCTCAGGCGACTGTGCTGTTTTTCTGGACAGCAAACTTGTATCCGCCGCCACCGCCTCCTTAAGTGTTGCTTAAACGATTACTTCGGCAGAATTATGCGGAATTAAGTCTACAACAACCCTGCAAAAATTTCGTCGAGTTCCGATGGAGGAATCTCCGGCAATCTCCGATATACTGGAGCCCTGTTGAATCTGGACGAGAATCCGGACGAGTTTAGGGTGTGGTATCCAGCATCTAGCTCGGATGTCCGTTGGAGGATCCAACCGTTGATTTGCTGCGGAATTCCCATATCTACCACCTGCCAAAAATTCAGCTCGATCCGACCGTCCAAACTCCGGGAAACTTTCGATTAGTGCATCACTTTTTGGATCTGTTTTCTGCGCGAGAACGAATCCGACCCGAATTCATCTTCTTTATGAACGGGATCTCGGACATCCTTTTTGAAGTAAGTTTTCATATGGGGTGTTGTGTTTTATTGTCAAACACATCCCAGTAGTATTAAAAGTATTCTTGCAATACGAACTTCACCGTCGCCCCGGTGTCAAACCAGCCCGACAACATCACTCCACGGCGGCCGACCTGCGTTAGACACGTCGTCGCTTTGTTGAGCCGAGCTCAATTTCTTCGGATCATCATCTCGGCCAGCCGAACAATAGTTCGGCATCGCGAAGGATAAATCGTCACCAACATCGCCGTCCCGCGGATTACACGGAGCGGGCACACCTGCATCGCCACACAGTCACTTCATCAAGCCGGCATCGACCACGTCACGACCTGCATCGCCGGACCGGGGGCTTCATCATCTCTTGATCAACCTACTCCGGAGACTTCAGCGTCGCTGGCCGACCAGCTCCATCACGTTAGCTGGACCGAGGGCTTTGCCTCGGCAAGCCAACCTTTGCCAGCATCGCCATGCCGTTGCTTTATCGCCCATCAGGCGATAGGTGTGCGGATCGAGTCCCAATTTTGGGAATCACCTTTCTTCGGATTGCTACAACAAATAAGCCAGGTGCTATTAATCCTAGTATTTTTTGCTTGTTAGGTTTCATTTTTCCAATGAATTATTACTCTGGTTTGTCCGTCATATGTACGCAGGTCTATCAAATGGTGGCCGCATTAACGACGGTCGCATGGTGGTTCGGTCAGTTTCCGTACATAGTCCGGCGAACGCCGCATCCGGAACTCGAACCGACCTGTGAATTCAGGCCTTGCCATGCCTTTACCGCATCACGCCGCCGCCCTGCATCGACATTGACTTCGGCGCCAGGCCATATTTCTTTTATTACTCACTTTGCATAAATTATTTGTTATGCAACGAATTTTTTTATTTTTATTATTATTACTATTATCTCCGGTTTGCACTATTTTTTGTGCACAGGAAAATGATCCAGCCGGACTATATCCTTTGGCGTCACCTCGGCTGGACGGGGGGCTTCGTCAACACTTCATTACCCCATGTCGGGGACTTCGGCATCACCCTGCCGTCCTGCATTGACCGTGCTATGTCACCACTTCGGAGTGCCGAGCTCTTTGCTCCGCCACCTCGGGACCGGCTCGGGGATGGAACCTTGTCCCGCATCAAGCTCGGACCGCGTCATCAATACCGAACACATTAACCAGCTAAGTTGTCTTCATGCTCAAAGTTTTAAATTTTTAACTTGTGTTCGGCTCGGCCAAGCATTATACTTTTTTGGAAAAAAGTTGCTTGTAAAAATTTCCTTGTCCAAACTTTGTTTGTGACGCACAAATTCAAATACCCCGTTTACTTGGGGGCTTCCTTCATGAAGCTTTTTCCTCTTGCATATGGTTATACTTGTACGGCTTCGTTCCTTGTTCGTGTATTACGCCACAATATGCACCATATTGACTTAAGCGATTTGCAAGCTGGGTTGCCTGGCTCCTGTGCTTACCCCTACGTTCCCGATTGTTCGGCTAGGGAGTAAAGGGAGCACCTCTGCGATTGTCACGATCGGGTCACCCGAGCCGGACCTCAGACTGGGTGAAGCCGAAAGCTAGCGCTCTTATTGTTTTCAATCATGGTCGGCACACAACGGAACTCATGAGTACAAAAAATCTATTGCACAAGTCTCATAATAACAATGAGCACCGAAGAAAGGTATCGGTGGGGGTACTATTTTCTTCGAAGATGCTTCTTACTCTTCGCAGTAATATAGCATAAGTTCCCTGAGCGCACTTTGTCTGTTACAGCCTTATGGCCTGATTGCCTGGTTATTGGAAACACCGTCGATATTCTCGACAGATGGAGTACATAACACTTTTCGGTCCTTGACCGAAGAGGGAGAAGCTGACGGTTGGTTAAGACGCGTTTAAAGTTCGGTTGAACATAGATATGATATAAGTACTTCGATACATGCAATCATTCTTTTACCCAAGTCACTTGGGGGCTCTTAAATTTATATGAGCCGTTTTATGATAAGTGTTTTTCTTCTTAGTCGTTGCAAAGTTTTTATTATTATTTATCACTCCTTTTTTCGACACAAGTGTGCGGTCACTAGCCGGGGAGCCTAATTTCTCTCTCAAAGCCGCTAGAGTTTAGTTTGCTAAACTGGCCTAGTAAGAAGTACTCCGCCTTTGGGATAGGAGGTTGAAGCCGTAGGCTGACCCGCTTGAAGTTTTGAGATAGGATGTGTCATGTTAAAGCATGGCAGAAGCACCTTTTTTCTTCTAAAGTCCAATTTTCGGATTGGCACCGAACACTTGATCTAGTTCGAACATTAACCTTTTGAATAAGTTTTTTGGCTTTTCGAGCCTGACGACACTTTTAAACTATTTGTGTGTTTTCAGCACAAGTCTCGCAGTGCAACGCCGGACACCTTTAGAGATTCGGCAAAAACATTCTCGGATATTGCTATATATGCATCAGTTTCGAATTGTGTCTTCGGTCAATAGTTGGGTTGCCCGGCTCCTGCGCTTGCCTCCTATGTTCCGCTTTGTTCGGCTAGGTGTGCAAAGGGAGAACCACTGCGATTGTGCTTCCAGCTCACATGGTTAAGCACCTCAGTGGAGAAAGCTGAAAACTGACTGTCACAATAAGCGTAAACTGGTCGGCGATCCGATGACGGCGTTAAACGACGGGCCATTCATAACAATGGCCGAAGTGTTTACGGCTTGACCTCGACTGTCGCCGAACACTACCGGGGGCTATTAACTGGCCTCCCAAACTAAATCCTCGATATTTTGCTCTTACATTGGAGCTGAGGTTTCATGATCATGCTTAGCATGACAACCCAAAGAAAGGAACCGATAGCGGGACTATTTTCTTTGGAAGACATTTCTTCTGTTAAACAGTAATATAACATGTCTCTCCGCGTACCTTTGTTTATAAAACCATATGGCCAGATTGCCTTGTTTGTTGTAAATCTTTGCCCTCATAAAGGCTTTATAAAGTAGGACAAACACTCCTCGGCTATTGGCCGAGGAGGTGGAAGCCGATGGTCGGTCAACAAAGTTTTGTACAATGCGGAATCCGAGCATTAATGACGTAAAGTACTTGGATACATAGAGTCATTACACATAATTTGTGATTTTCCTGTGGATATCGATCCTTAATTCGGCCTCCCGTGCCCGCATTAAGGCTCGGGGGCTACTGGGCTTCGGGCTTATTATTTACAAATATTAAAGGGGCACATCGATCCCCTGATCTGGTGTTGCCACCCGACCAGTGTCTCGGGGGCTACTGCATTGCCTGTTCTATGTAGAAAATTTTAAGTGCAATACAGTGTCCGAGGAGATTTTGATCCTCAGGTTGGTCGGCCGCACCCAACCTGAGTCTCGAGGACTGAGCACGCCGCTTTTTGTGTCCCGAAGTATTCTGCCGAGCTAGGACTTGATCCTCAGACCGATTTTGCAAATCAACCTGAGTCTCAGCGGCTACGGGGATCAGCGGTCTTATGTCATCCTTCATGTGCATCTAGGGTTTTAGACCGATACCCACCTTGAGGGCTACTGGCTATATATCTCGTCAGAGAATAAATTGCATCAATAAAAAACATTGACAAAAAATCAGCCCATGACCGAGGTGCTTAACCACCTCGAAAGCAGTCCGGCATAAAGCTCGGGCGCTAGTGGCTGGCTCCATAGAGGGCATTTCCGGCATTAAGCTCGGCTAAACTCCTTCAAACTTCTTTGAACCAAGGTGATCTACGACACCTCGAATACAGTCCGGCGTTGGAGCTCGGATACATAGTCCGGCGTTAGAGCTGGGAAGCAGTCCGGCATTGGTGCTCGGCTGCAAAAGATACCTCGAATGCAGTCCGGTGTTGGAGCTCGGACGCAAGAGGACGTTGCCGCCCAGGAACAACTTCAAACCCGAGGTGTGGCATAAAAATAACAAGGCATTGATAAAGGCCGGAAACTTAAAGGGGCTCCTCGGATACCTGACGTATAAACTCGTCGAATGCATTTCGGCGATCCTCAAGATCGAAGATTTGTTGAACCAATTTTCAAGACCGGCAACCGAAGATGAAGAATAGTTCAGAAGAATCGAGGAGCGTCCCTAACTTGAAGACCGGTTCAGGGGGCTACTGACGGTGTCCTGGACTAGGGGGTACTCAATGCGTCGTCTCCCGATCAGTTGGATTGGGCCGAGTACCCCCCATGGCCGTATACTCATGGGCCAGTCCGGACAGCTGCCGCATACAAGGAAGAATCCACAAGACTTGGCGATCAAGACAAGGACTCCTCCCCCACCGGCGTATTCGGCTAGGACTCTTGTTATCCTAGGCCTCTGGTGCATTATATAAACCGGGGCCTGGCTAGTCGATAGACAGATACAACATCAATCATACCATAGGCTAGCTTCTAGGGTTTAGCCTCCTTGATCTCGTGGTAGATCCGCTCTTGTAACACACATCATCAATATTAATCAAGCAGGACGTAGGGTTTTACCTCCATCAAGAGGGCCCGAACCTGGGTAAAACATCGTGTCCCTTGCCTCCTGTTACCATTGATCCTAAGACGCACTGCTTGGGAACCCCTACCCGAGATCCACTGATTTTGACACCGACAGTGATCATGACGGTGCTTCGAAGATGGAGATCACAAGAACAAGATGATGATGGCCATATCATATCACTTATATTGATTGCATGTGATGTTTATCTTTTATGCATCTTATCTTGCTTTGATTGACGGTAGCATTATAAGATGATCCCTCACTAAATTATCAAAGTATAAGTGTTCTCCCTGAGTATGCACCGTTGCGAAAGTTCTTCGTGCTGAGACACCACGTGATGATCGGGTGTGATAGGCTCTATGTTCAAATACAACGGGTGCAAAACAGTTGCGCATGTGGAATACTCAGGTTAAACTTGACGAGCCTAGCATATAACAGATATGGCCTTGGAACACGAAGACCGAAAGGTCGAGTGTGAATCATATAGTAGATTTGATCAACATAGTGATGTTCACCATTGAAACTACTCCATCTCACGTGATGATCGGACATGGTTTAGTTGATTTGGATCACGTTGTCACTTAGATGACTAGAGGGATGTCTATCTAAGTGGGAGTTCTTAAGTAATATGATTAATTGAACTTAAATTTATCATGAACTTAGTCCTGGTAGTATTTTGCAAATTATGTTGTAGATCAATTTCTCGCGTTTTTGCTTTCATATGTTTATTTGGATATGTTCCTAGAGAAAGCTGTGTTGAAAGATGTTAGTAGCAATGATGCGGATTGGATCCGCGATCTGAGGATTGTCCTCATTGCTGCACAGAAGAATTATGTCCTTGATGCACCGCTAGGTGATAGACCTATTGCAGGAGCAGATGCAAACGTTATGAACGTTTGGCTAGCTCAATATGATGACTACTTGATAGTTTTGTGCACCATGCTTTATGGCTTAGAACCGGGACTACAAAAATGTTTTTGAAACGTCACGGAACATATGATATGTTCCATGAGATGAAATTGGTATTACAGACTCATGCCCGTGTCAAGAGGTATGAGACCTCTGACAAATACTTTGCCTAAAAGATGGAGGAGAATTGCTCAACTAGTGAGCAAGTGCTTAGATTGTCTGAGTACTACAATCGCATGAATCAAGTGGGAGTTAATCTTCCAGATAAGATAGTGATTGGAAGAGTTCCCTAGTCACCATCACCAAGTTAGTGGAACTTCGTGATGAACTATAATGCAAGGGATGACGAAAACGATTCCCAAGCCCTTCGTGATGCTGAAATCGATGAAGGTAGAAATCAAGAAAGAGCATCAAGTGTTGATGATTGATAAGACCACTAGTTTCAAGAAAAGGGCAAAGGAAAAGAAAGGGAACTTCAAGTAGAATGGCAAGCAAGTTGTCACTCCCACGAAGAAGCCCAAAGCTGGACCAAAGCCTGAAACTAAGTGCTTCTACTGCAAAGGAAATAGTCACTGGAAGCGGAAATGTCCTGAATATTTGGTGGATAAGAAGGATGGCAAAGTGAACAAGGGTATATTTGATATACAGGTTATTGATGTGTACCTTACTAGTGTTTATAGTAGCCCCTGAGTATTTGATACTTGTTCGATTGCTAAGATTAGTAACTCGAAACAGGAGTTACAGAATAAACAGATACTAGTTGATGGTGAAGTGACGATGTCTGTTGGAAGTGGTTCCAACATTGATATGATCATCATCGCACACTCCCTATACTTTCGGGATTAGTGTTAAACCTAAATAAATGTTATTTGGCATTCGCGTTGGAAATGAATATGATTTGATCATGTTTATTGCAATATGGTTATTCATTTAAAGTCAGAGAATAATTGTTGTTCTGTTTACATGAATAAAACCTTCGATGGTCATACACCCAATGAAAATAGTTTGTTGGATCTCGATCGTAGTGATACACATATTCATAATATTGATGCCAAAAGATGCAAAGTTGATAATGATAGTGCAACACATTTGTGGCACTGCCGTTTGGGTCATGTCGGTGTAAAGCGCATGAAGAAACTCCATAAAAGATGGATTTTTGGAATCACTTGATTATGAATCATTTGATGCTTGCGAACCGTGCCTTATGGACAAGATGACTGAAACTTCGTTCTTCGGAACAATGGAACGAGCTAGTGACTTATTGTAAATAATACATACCAATGTATGCGGTCCAATGAGTGTTGATGCTCGTGGCGAGTATCGTTATTTTCTGACCTTCACAGATGATCTGAGCAGATATGAGTATATCTACTTAATGAAGCACAAGTCTAAAACATTTGAAAATTTCAAAGAATTTCGGAGTGAAGTGGAGAATCGTCGTAACAAGAAAATAAAGTTTCTACAATCTGATTGTAGAGTTACGAGTTTGGCCTTCATTTAAAAACAATGTGGAATTGTTTCACAGCTCATGCCACATGGAACACCACAGTATAATGGTGTGTCCGAACATCATAACCACACTTTATTGGATATGGTGCGATTTATGATGTATCTTACCGATTTACCACTATCATTTTGGGGTTATGCATTAGAGAGAGCTGCATTCACTTTAAATAGGGCACCATCAACATCCGTTGAGACGACGCCTTATGAACTATGGTTTAGCAAGAAACCGAAGTTGTCGTTTCTTAAAGTTTGGGGCTGCGATGCTTATGTGAAAAACTTTCAACCTGATAAGCTCGAACCCAAATTGGAGAAGTGCGTCTTCATAGAATACCCAAAGGAGACTGTTGGGTACACCTTCTATCACAGATCCGAAGGCAAGACATTTGTTGCTAAGAATGGATCCTTTCTAGAGAAGAAGTTTCTCTCGAAAGAAGTGAGTGGGAGAAAAGTAGAACTTGATAAGGTAATAGTACCTTCTCCTGAATTGGAAAATAGTTTATCACTGAAATCAGTTCCAGTGATTCCTACACCAATTAGTGAGGAAGCTAATGATGATGATCATGAAACTTCAGATCAAGTTACTACAGAACCTCGTAGGTCTTCCAGTGTATGGTCCGCACCAGAGTGGTACGGTAATCCTGTTCTGGAAGTCATGTTACTAGACCATGATAAACCTACGAACTATGAGGAAGCAATGATGAGCCCAGATTCCGCGAAATGGTTTGAGGCCATGAAATATGAGATGGGATCCATGCATGAGAACAAAGTGTGGACTTTGGTGGACTTGCCCGATGATCGGCAAGCCATAGAAAATAAATGAATCTTCAAAGAGGAAGACGGACGTTGATAGTAGTGTTACTATCTACAAAGCTCGACTTGTCGCAAAAAGGTTTTCGACAAGTTCAAGGTGTTGACTACAATGAGATTTTCTCAACTGTAGCGATGCTTAAAGTCTGTCCGAATCATGTTAGCAATTGCCACATTTTATGAAATCTGGCAAAAGGATGTGAAAACTGCATTCCTTAATGTTTTTCTTACAGAAGAGTTGTATATGATGCAACCAGAAGGTTTTCTCAATCCTCAAGATGCTAAAAAAATGTGCAAGCTCCAGCGATCCATCTATGGACTGGTGCAAGCATCTCGGAGTTGGAATATACTCTTTAATGAGTTGATCAAAGCATATGGTTTTATACAGACTTTTGGAGAAGCCTGTATTTACAAGAGTGGGAGCTCTACAACATTTCTGATAAGTATATGTGAAATGACATATTGTTGATCGGAAATAATGTAGAATTATTCTGCAAAGCATAAAGGAGTGTTTGAAAGGAGTTTTTCAAAGAAAGACCTCAGTGAAGCTACTTACATATTGAGCATCAAGAACTATAGAGATAGTCAAGACGCTTGATAAGTTTTTTCAATGAGTACATACCTTAACAAGATTTTGAAGTAGTTCAAAATGGAACAGTCAAAGAAAGAGTTCTTGCCTGTGTTGCAAAGGTATGAAATTGAGTAAGACTCAAATCCAGACCACGATAGATAATAGAAAGAGAATGAAAGTCATTCCCTATGCATCAGTCATAGGTTCTATAAAAGTCTGCCATGCTGTGTACCAGACCTATTGTATACCTTACTCTGAGTTTGGCAAAGGAATACAATTTTGATCTAAGAGTAGATCACTGGTCAACGGTCAAGAATATCCTTAGTGAGGACTAAGGAGATGTTTCTCGGTTATGGAGGTGATAAAAGAGTTCGTCATAAAGAGTTACATCGATGCAAGCTTTTACACCAATCTAGATGACTCTAAGTCTCAATCTGGATACATATTGAAAGTGGGAGCAATTAGCTAGAGTAGCTCCGTGCAGAGCATTGTAGACATAGAATATTTGCAAAATACATACAGCTCTGAATGTGACAGACCCGTTGACTAAACTTCTCTCATGAGCAAAACATGATCATACCTTAGTACTCTTTGGGTGTTAATCACATTGCGATGTGAACTAGATTATTGACTCTAGTAAACCCTTTGGGTGTTGGTCACATGACGTGTGAACTATGGGTGTTAATCACATACACATGTGAATATTGGTGTTGAATCACATGATGATGTGAACTAGATTATTGACTCTAGTGCAAGTGGGAGACTGAAGGAAATATGACCTAGAGGCAATAATAAAGTTATTATTTATTTCCTTATATCATGATAAATGTTTATTATTCATGCTAGAATTGTATTAACCGGAAACATGATACATGTGTGAATACATAGACAAACTAAGTGTCACTAGTATGCCTCTACTTGACTAGCTCATTAATCAAAGATGGTTATGTTTCCTAGCCATGTACAAAGAGTTGTCATTTGATTAACGGGATCACATAATTAGGAGAATGATGTAATTGACTTGACCCATTTCGTTAGCTTAGCACTTGATCGTTTAGTATGTTGCTATTGCTTTCTTCATGACTTATACATGTTCCTATGACTATGAGATTATGCAACTGCCGTTTATCGGAGGAACGCTTTGTGTGCTACCAAACGTCACAACGTAAGTGGGTTATTATAAAGGTGCTCTACAAGTGTCTCCAAAGGTACTTGTTGGGTTGGTGTATTTCGAGATTATGATTTGTCACTTCGATTGTCGGAGAGGTATGTCTGGGCCCTCTCGGTAATACACATCACTATAAGCCTTGCAAGCAATGTGACTAATGAGTTAGTTGTGAGATGATGTATTATGTAACGAGTAAAAGAGACTTGCCGGTAACGAGATTGAACTAGGTATTGGGATAGCGACGATCGAATCTCGGGCAAGTAACATACCGATGACAAAGGGAACACCGTATGTTGTTATGCGGTTTGACCGATAAAGATCTTCGTAGAATATGTGGGAGCCAATATGAGCATCCAGGTTCCGCTATTGGTTATTGACTGGAAACGTGTTTTGGTCATGTCTACATTGTTCTCGAACCCGTAGGGTCCGCACACTTAAGGTTTTGATGACAGTTATATTATGAGTTTATGAGTTTTGATGTACCGAAGGAGTTCGGAGTCCCGGATGAGATCGGGGACATGACAAGGAGTCTCTAAATGGTAGATACGTAAAGATCGATATATTGGATGACTATATTTGGACTTCGGAAAGGTTTCGAGTGATTCGGGTATTTTTCGGAGTATCGGAGAGTTACGGGAATTCGCCGGGGAGAAGTATTGGGTCTTATTGGGCCATACGGGAAAGAGGGGCTGCCTAGGGCAGACCACGCGCCCCCCAAGGCCTAGTCCGAATTGGACTAGGGGGAGGGGTTGCGCCCCCTCCTTCCTTCCCTTCTTTCTTCCCTTTCCTTGACTCCTACCCGTACTACATGGAAGGGGAGGAATCCTACTCCCGGTAGGAGTAGGACTCCTCCAGGGCACGCCATAGGGGCCGGCCCTCTCCCCCTCCTCCACTCCTTTATATACGAGGCAGGGGGGCACCCCAAAGACAGAACAACAGATCATTGATCTCTTAGCCGTATGCGGTGCCCCCTCCATCATAGTCCTCCTCGATAATATTGTAGCAGTGCTTAGGCGAAGCCCTGCGACGGTAGAACATCAAGATCGTCACCATGCCGTCATGATGACGGAACTCTCCCTCGATACTCGGCTGGATCGGAGTTCGGGGGACGTCATCGAGCTGAACGTGTGCTAGAACTCGGAGGTGCCATAGTTTCGGTGCTTGATCGGTCGGGCCATGAAGATGTACGACTATATCAACCGCGTTGTCCTAACGCTTCCGCTTTCGGTCTACGAGGGTACGTGGACACACTCTCCCCTCTCGTTGCTATGCATCACCATGATCTTGCATGTGCGTAGGAATTTTTTTGAAATTACTACGTTCCCCAACAAATAGAGAGGGAGAAGCACCATATGATCCAACTATATTAACAAAGCCCCCGATACGTCAAGATCGTGCCATCAAGAAAACGAGAGAGAGAGGGGAGAGAGATTAAACACATAGCTACTGGTAGAAACCCTTAGCCCCGAGGGTGGACTACTCCCCCCTCATCATGGAGACCATGGGGATGATGAAGATGGCCATCGGAGATGATTTCCCCCTCCAGCGGAGTGCCGGAATGGGGTATAGATTGGTTTTTTGTGGCTACAGAGGCTTTCCACGGCGGAACTTTTGATCTAGGGTTACCCCGGGCGTTTTAGAATATTTGGGAATTTGTAGGGCGAAGAGGCTGTGCGGGAGGCCACCGAGGTGGGCACAACCCACCAGGGCGCGCCTGGGCCCCCTGGCATGTCCAGGTGGGTTGTGCCCTCCTCTAGGCACCCCTCTGGTACTTCTTTAGCCCATCTGGTGTCTTCTGGTCTAGAAAAGTCTCCAAAAAGTTTCGCTGCATTTGGACTCCGTTTGGTATCGACTCTGTGCAAAGTAAAAAACAAGCAAAAACAACAATTGGCACTAGGCACTATGTCAATAGGTTAGTCCAAAAAATGATATGAAGTTGCTATAAAATGATTGTAAAACATCCAAGAATGATACTATAACATCATGGAACAATAAAAAAATTATAGATACGTTGGAGATGTATCATTCGGTAGCGCTAGGGTAGTATTGAGATATAAATAGCGGAAAGTCTGAAGGTTGTTCGGAGTCCTGGATGGGATCTAGGATATCATGAGGAGCTACAAAATGGTCCGGAGGAAAGATTTATAAATGGGAAGTCCCATTTTGCTCATCAGAAAAGTTCAGGGGCATTGTGGTAAATGTACTAGAGGCTCCAAAGGTTTCCCGGGGTCCACCGGGGGGGGGGGATCCAACATCCCCGGGGACCCACGTGGGTTGTAAAAGGTGCGCCCTGGCCTATATGGGGCAGGCGAACCATGCCCCACCAGGCCCATGGACCTAGGGAGGGCAAACTCTAGGGGTGGGAGGCGCCTCCCTTTGCTTGGGGGCCAAGCCACCCCCTAGGGAAGCCACCAACTCCTCGGAGGAGGGGCTAGAGCGGCGCCCCTCCCCCTTTCCCCTATATATAGTGGGGGTGGGAGGGCAGCCGCACACCTCCACCCTTGCCCTCCGTTGCTCCCAACTCCTCCCAGTCGGATTTCGGGTTCCGCAAACCCTTGATAGGTTCAAACTCTAGGGTGCGTGCGGAGATCTCAACTTACCCAGCCTGCCTACTCGCGATCTTCCTAAGCCTAGCGCGTCGATCTCAAAGGGACAGAGAGACACGGCAGTTTATCCTGGTTCGGGCCACCTTGCGGTGTAATACCCTACTCCAGCGTTTTGGTGGATTGCCTCGATGGGCTGAGGATGAACTAGTACAATGGATGAACTGGCCTCAAGAGGTGAGGTGTTCTTGAGCTCGAGAGAGCTGGTGAGGAGGAATGGCTTTTCTCTGTCCGTCCCCCTTCTTTGATGGTGGCTAAGTCCTATTTATAGTGGCCTTGTTTCTCTTCTCAAATGTTGGTGGGAAGGGATCTCACAATGGCCAGATTTGAAGGGGGACAAGTAGTACATCCTATCTTGACTAAAGTTGTCTTCGACAACGAAAAGCCTCTGGTTGTGGCTTCATGGTGGACTCGGTGATTACCTCCGTCCTGCCGTCCTGGCGGTCTTGGTCTTGTTGCACCGGAACGGAAACCTTTGGCTGATTCCTCGGGACTCCGCACATGCTGCTTGCCTCCTTTGCATCAAAGGGGAAACTAGCACTCTGCACCCGCTGGCGCTGCCTGGCCTTGGTCATCATGGCTCACGTCAGCTGAGCCTTGTGACGTGTGCCTTGCATAGAACTCTCTGCCCCTTGGGAGCCAGCCTGAGGAGGCCGATCCCTTCAGGGGTCTTGGCATCATTCGCCTCGCGAGGCTTGGCCCCTCGCGAGGGTCTTGAGCTATGAATGCTGAAGTTGGGCCGTACCAGGCCGTTGATGGAGCCATGCACTGGGCCACAGGAAGGCAAGTCTGGATACCCCCGTATCCAGAACACCGACAGTAGCCCCCGGGCCCAAGGCGTGCTCGGACTTGGCTTCTAGGCGAGGCCAAAGGGCAAGTGCAGAGCGCCGCGGGCCCTAACCGCCTGCGGCCTTGAACGATGAGTGGCGATTGATGGGACATGAGCGTCTCCACTTCCCAACGCCGCCTCGTCAACCGTTCGACTTGATGAGTCAATGCTGCATGCAGAAGATCATCATTGCGTGAGGTCGTGGAGGCCGGCGGTTGGCCTCCCTCCAGCTATAAATGAGGGGAGGGGCAGAGCCCCCCTCGCTCATCTCTTCCTCCATCTTCCCGCTGCTTGTTTCTTCTCCTTCTCCATCTTGCTTCCATGGCACTGATCAGAAGGTTTTCAGCGGCTGAGAAAGGAAAGGCCCCTCAGGAGGGGCCTGATCCTCTCCCGCCGAAGAAGCAGTTCTGCCTTCCTCATGACACCGGCGTGGGGCGGGAGATGACCAGGCCTTGGCAATCGAGGCCTCCGCTTGGCTTCCCCCTTCCTCTGTACGCTCGCGCGCAGAATGATGACATGCACAATCGAGCTATCCTAGGTGGTGAAGGATGAGCCGCCGCTATCCTGCCTACTGGGCCGCGGACCCATGCTGAGGGTAGCTCGCATGAGTTCATGGTGTGGGCGGTGATGCCGCCCGACTAGTGGATTCGTCTCCCGAGGTTCTTCGCAGACGAGGTGCCACCGAGGGGGCCACTTGAGCTATGGCTGCAGCATGTCGGGTGTTGCAGCCTGGCCACCGGAGCTGAGGTCGAGGTGGTGCCCCCTGGGAATGTCTTCATGACCCGTGGATGGGGCGAGGTCGCCCGAGCCTTCCGAGCAGTGGGGGCCCTCGCGATCCACTTCTAATACGATGATGCCCCACCCTGTGCTTCAAGGTCTTCGACGAGGAGGGCGGGCGGCTGGAGTGCTGCCCCGGGGGAAGCAGCCCACGAAACGCGGCCGAGGGCGCCAGATCTGCTTTTGTCCCCGTCAGCACCTCATCCGGTAGCAGCGGCTACTCTTGGGAATCCATCGATTCTCCTGAGCCCAGCGAATCCCCGGAGTCTAGCAATGATAGCTACGCGCCGCCAAGCTCCTGTCGTGGCCGGAGCGCGGCAGCGGCTGCCGCTCGGCATCGTCGGTGATGTGCGCTGGCCTAGTCGAATCCTTTCTCCTTTTGATTCCCTGCGTGGAATTTGAACTAGCCCCGTAGGGCATGTAAAGATCAAAGTGTTTTAATTCCAGCGTCACTCTTTTGGTTTTTATGATGAAATCGTGTGTCCCAATCTGGCATGATTCCCCCGCTTTCTTCCCCTTAGGTAGCGTAGCGCTCTATGCCGGCGGGACCCAGTCCCCAGGCAGGCTTCAGCCGTCGCTAGTATGCCAGGTCGCAATGCCGTGGTCAAGGTTAGGAGGTGAGCGGCCCGAGGTCCGGTGAGAGCTCGTGAGGTGCAATTCTCACAAGGTCCCCCTTGACATGCAAGCAGCTGCCCAAGAAACGGAAAGGGGAGTAAAACTGCCGGAGTGGGAGTGCGAGACTAGGCGAGCGGGTTGCAAGTCTCATGTCATGGCGCATGCGACTTATCTTTTAGCAGACTCGTCATGATTTTCCTGAGTGGTGCCCATTCATGCATCTGTGGTAGCGTCACCAGGCGGGGCCCACGACTATCACCCTCTTCCCTTGCTTTCCTAGGTGCTCTACATCCTTGGGTCCCAACCCTCGAGTAGGCTCAACCGCCACTTATATGCTAGGTCGCGATGTTGTGGTCAAGGCCAGGGGGTGAGGGCTGGAGAGCTAGTAGGAGCTCTTGAGGCGCGATGCTCAAGAGACCCCCTTTAGCACGCAAGCGACTCGCAGGGTAAGGTGGTTATCGCCAGGGTCTGCCCGTGGATTGGCCTCGGGTGAACCTGCAATTTAGCTGGTAGGAGAGATTGCAATTCCTTATGGAGCAGACTGCCTGTCCCTGGACCCTTCATAGGAAGACGAAGGCACCGAGGACCTGGTGAGGTGGCGTGCCCAGGGTGGTCCACGAGCCAGAGCTTGGTCCTCGGGTTTGTCAGCCTTGCAAGGACGGATCCGAGCACAAGCGTCGTGCTAACGTGGGTAGCCCCCATTGCGGGACGGGCAAAGGACAAGCTAGCAAACGTAAGGAGACCGCGAGGTGGTTAAGATTCGAAGCGAGAAGGCGATGATCACAGATAAGTTCATGAGAGATGGTTAGGCAACTCCGACGAATGCAAAAGGATACATGTCGCAGGGACGGACCCACGTGACTTGGGGATAATGCAGCCCAACGGGTGCCCCCAAACTGAATGAACTAAAAAGATGTCACCTGACACCATTGATAAAGAGACGTCAGGGTAGCAGAAGACGCGCGCCGCTGAGGTCGTCCCTCACGAGCCGCCTTGGCCCTGAGCCTCAAGAGGCTTCAGGGGCCTGGAGGGCTTGTCGGTGTCAAAACCGGCGGATCTCGGGTAGAGGGTCCCGAACTGTGCGTCTAAAGCTAATGGTAACAGGGGACAGGGAACACGGTGTTTACCCAGGTTCGGGCCCTCTCGATGGAGGTAATACCCAACTTCCTGCTTGATTGATCTTGATGATATGAGTATTACAAGAGTTGATCTACCATGAGATCGTAGAGGCTAAACCCTAGAAGCGCCTATGATTATGATTGTTGTTGTCCTACGGACTAAACCCTCCGGTTTATATAGACACTGGAGGGGCTAGGGTTACACAGAGTCGGTTACAGAGAAGGAGATCTACATATCCGAATTGCCAAGCCTGCCTTCCACGTAAAGGAGAGTCCCATCCGGACACGGGACGGAGTCTTCAATCTTGTATCTTCATAGTCCAACAGTCCGGCCAAAGTATATAGTCCGGCTGTCCGAGGACCCCTTAATCCAGGACTTCCTCAGTAGCCCCTAAACCAGGCTTCAATGACGATGAGTCCGGTGCACAGATTGTCTTCGGCATTGCAAGGCGGGTTCCTTCTCTGAATACTCCATAGAAGATTTTAAACACAAGAATCATGCCCGGCTCTACAAAACAAATTCCACATACCACCATAGAGAGTACAATATTTCACAGATCTGATATGCCGACAGCTTTTTATGACATCATGCCGCGGTCTGGCCTTCATTCAAACCGTTTTTCACAACCAGCCACTACATGTGCTGCAAGGCGGTTTTATTTGCACGTCTTGTCGAAGCAGAGATTGTGTTCCCCTTATCACGAGATTCTCATCAATACAGGGGTGGGTAACCCAACCGTGTTTGTTTAATATGACTCCTCGATTTTAGGCAAGTCCCAAACAGCCATGCGGGGGACGCTTGATATTCGTCCTCTTTATAAGGGGGGGCAAGGCATGTCCTTTCCTTCCCACGCTTGATCCTTCCTCTTCCAAACCTCGAGTCCAACACCCAAGGCTTAAGCTTAAGCATTTCAGTCCTTCAACCATGTCCGGATCCAACCTTCAAGGCCGGTGGATGGCCTCCTCCAGCACAGAGGAGGACGTCAAGAAGCTTAGGGAGGCCAGGTATCTTACCGCCGAGATTCCGAACAGGCTGCCTGCTCAATGGCAGGTCATCCCCACTCCCGAACCCAACGAGAGTGTTGTATTTATCTCCCACTTTCTCCAAGGGCTAGGTTTTAGTGTTGATCCCTTCGTGAGAGGGCTCATGTTCTACTGCAGACTAGATTTCCACGATCTAGCTCTGGATTCCATCCTTCACATCTTGTCATTTATCGTCGTGTGTGAAGCCTTCCTCCGCATCACCCCCCACTTCGGCCTATGGCTCAAGACCTTCAATGTGAGGCCGAGGGTGATTGAAGGGCGTCACATGGAGTGCGGAGGTGCTATAATAAGCAAAGGCGCCGACGCCCCATGGCCGAAGGGTTCTTTCACAGAAACTTCTAAATTTACGGCAGCAGGAGTGGTTTTACATCACAGCTCCCCGAGGTACAAAGCGGGCGACCACTCCAGCGTTCCGCTTGGGCCCTCCGCCGCAACTGGCGTCATGGATCAACAAGGGGCTGGACTGGGGGCCGATTAACAACATGCTGACACTACAAAGCCGCATCCGAGTCCTCCTCAAGAGGGATGTCAGTCTTGTCAAGATAATGCAAGTAATGCTGGTTCGTCGGGTCCTGCCCTGCCAACGTCGTCCTCTCCGTATGTGGGAGTTCAACCCGGAAGGACAGCGAACCATTCAACAATTCTTCGGCATGACGCTCAAAGAGATGTATGGGTCGTTCTTCGGATCACGAATAAAGTGTCCGGACACCACCGAGGACGTGGGTCTCAACTGCAACCGTCCGGATACCCAAGTAAGTAATTCCGCTACCAAACACACCGTCCTTTATGTTTATTATAACATCATTCTGAAAAACTGCTCTCCGCCAGGACTGGATAAGGAAGGCGGAGAGGATTAGGTGTTCGGCCCCTCTTCCCGAAGGCTTGCCGGATCCTTTGTTGACCGATGTTAAAGATGAATCAAATTCACTCAAATGCGGACAATGAAATAGCACTGTTGGTTTCAATTCTTGTCGGTTCGCACACCTACACAAGTAAAAGATTATGGTGGAGCTTGGTTAGGATGGTGGCACAAAATTTGATGCAATAGTAAGTGAGCTTCAATAATGTTGGAAAAGATTCACAAATTTGCAAATGCAACAAGTAGACCAAGCTAGTATGGGTACATGGAAACACACATGCAAATTGATAAATGGGATTGTGCAATCCAAAAGTGAGCCAAAATGTGGAAATCACGAAAATGCTCTTGTTGCACAATACTAGAGAGACGCTAGCACGATTGCACAATAGGCGGATACGCAAACTTGTGCACACCCTACTAAGCAAAAATGCAACTATCTCTATCCCAAGTATGCTATATGTATGGTATTTCGGTGCAATGATCCAAGATGATCCAATATGACAATCTTAATGTATTATGATGCTATGGTTCTTGTTCATAAGCTCTTTGCTTATCTTTCCTCTTTGCTTAAAAGCTTGGGTGGCTCTTTCACTTTTGAGCTCTTTTCTCATGCAATACTTCACGAACCAAGATAGCAATTGTGTGTGCTATGACAACTTTGTGACACACAAGTGGATCCCAAGATATGCACCACTATGTTATGGTATGTATGCTTATGGAGTATGAACCCTAATGTGCACAAGTCACGTTGCCTGCAATACTCAATGGCTAGTCTCGATGGGTAAGCTACGCGAAATGAGGCAATGTGGGTTATCAATGCAATTGCAAGGTATGACAAAGATGTCGTCGATGTTACCGTCCTTGCTTCGGTTGAGGGTTGTAACGGATGCGAAAGTTGATGGGGACTCAGTGCATGGTCTTCAGTACGTTGGCGAAGATGCCGCTGCACCGTGATCGAAGTTTCTGAAGTAGCGAAAGTGTCGAAGAAGTGCAACCTTTCTGTCTAGGCCGGAAGTTCCGGGCAAGACGGAAGTTCCGGGGGCCGGAAGGTCCGGGGTGGCCGGAAGGTCCGGGATGACCGGAAGGTCCGGGGGCCGGAAGTTCCGGGGGTCGGGAATCTGCCAAGAACAGAGACTTCGAGATCGCGAATTTGGGCGGAAAAACTTGGGGAAAACCCCAAATTCGAGGGAAAAAAAAGAAATTAGAAGGAAGGAAGGGCAGGGGAGCTAGATCCACTCGAAACAAAGCAAATCCATGGATCAAATCCAACAAAATCTCAACTCACCAACAAATCACAAAAAAAATTGGGGCTATTTTTGGTGGGGAATTTTTGGAATTAGGACGAAAACAACAAAATCAAGCTAGAAAAAGAGGGGTAGGGGCTCCAAAAACGTGATCAACCTGGCTCTGATACCATATGATGTAGGGCAAAACCCTAAGTGGTTGATCTTTCACATTTGGAGGGATCCTATGGGAGAATCACGAATAACACACGGAAGCACAAAGGGAAAATCACGGGGAGAACGAGAGAGAGAATCACGAAACCGACAGAGAATCAATCACACAAGTGCTAGATCACCGAACACAAAGAGATACATATGATCCACAATCAACAATGGTAAGGATACAAAGGACAGTTCTTCTCCTCGCGGAGGTCTTGATGGTCTTCCCTAGAAAGGGGTCTTGAATCCGCTTGGGGGATCTTCTCTAAAGAGGTCCTGAACACTGAGGAGAAGTATCCAAGTGGATGAGCAAAGGCTCTCTCACAAATATGAGCTAATCTAGTGCTAAACCTAAAACGTACGGGATGAAGGAGTATATATAGTCTAGGGGTGAAAGGGTACACGGGCCTCGGCCCAAGTGGCTGCGCTGTCAGGACCCCGACTCGATGTCACATCGATCTAGCTCGTAACACCTCATATCACTTTGCGGCCTCACGCACGGTATACCCACGGGTGTCGCCTTACCTTTGCCCGGGACCGTTTGCGCCTTTTGGCTCACGTATATGATAGTGTCGCTAGCATCCATATGATAAGGAGCCCGGGCTGACATGACTAGTCGTAAACCCAAAGTGGCACAGACTTACAGGGACAGGCATCCATGACCCAGCTTCGAACGTGTCGGTCATCAGCAAGTGGGTCTGGGTTGTAGCACTGGGCTAGCAGGACTCCGGTAAACCGGGCTGTAGCGGGCTAACAGGACTCCGGTACTCAATGCGTGACATTTCCCCGAAGGGACAGACACCGGAATGAAGAAGGACACATGCCGGCCAGCCTAAGTGTTCCAGAGCAGTAGCAAGCTACCATGGCTCAGCGGTAACACTAGGAGACATTTCCCGGTAAGAGAGGCTACCAAGGATAAACAACTAGATAGTCAGATCCCACACATACCAAGCATTTCAAACATACACACAATATGCTCGATATGTGCAAATACAACAAGGCATCACAACATGACTCTATGACACAAGTACTTTATTTAAGGCTCAGAGAGCCATACATAACATACACAAAGGTACGGGTCACACGACCCAGCATTCAAGTCATACAGTCATACAAACCAGCAGCGGAAGTAACTTGTCTGAGTACAGACAACTAGTAAAATAAAAGAGGCTTGGAAAGCCTAGCTATACTACGAGGTCCTTCACAAGCTCAGGATCACCACCTGGGCCTTAGCCTACTCATTGATGTCAACGTCTACGTAGAACCCATCAGAAGGGGTTGCAGCGTCTTCTGTAAAAAATGTAAATTATAGCAACATGAGTACAAAGGTACTCAGCAAGACTTACATCAGATCCTACATACATGCATATTATCAAGAAGGGTTGGTGGAGTTATTGCAGGAAGCCAGCTTTGACTCTTGGCTAGGCTAACCTACGAGACTCCAACTTGAAATGGTTTTGCGCACACGAGTCCACTACTCACCAATTCAATACACTACCGAGAATCCACCTCCGTCTTCCTACGGAAGAGCCATCCTCGGCACTCACACTTATCTTGAGGCTTTTAGTAGTTTCCATTTACTTGTCTATGAACTGTATAGGCAACCAAGTAGTCCTTTACCGCGGACGCGGCTATTCGAATAGATCATGATAACCCTGTAGGGGTGTACTTCTTCATACATGTTTTCACCACTTAGCGTCTGCACACGACATGTGCTCAGCGGACTTCAAGCGAAAGCCGACGTGGGTGTAGACCACGACCTACCTAAACACTTAAGCCTCTAGTCCAGGTTTATCGCCTATCCAGGTTCCATCCGCAGGGAGTCCGGCCGAGGTTTCCCATACGGCCCCGAACGATGTGAACAGGGTTCCCGAGATACCTAACGGGTATTCGGTACACCCGGCCACGTACCTACCGCATCACAGCCCACCCCTACGGTCAGCGCTGTCCACGGCCTCCAGTAGGCTACAAACACCAGAAACTACTTGCAACTCCTGGACAGAGAGCTAGGGTGAATAAGAAGTCGAGCGGGGTCATATTTCAGGGCCCAATGCATGGTAGTAGCTGTATCTTAAATCACACATACATATCTCAGTGCTTAAGGTCGGCTTCAATGAAACAACCCACCATGTACTCCTACATGGCCTCTCATCGATACCTTTACCAAATCGTGTTCACCACACCACTCTCATTACCGACATAATCATTTCACTCTAGCCCATCACCCAGATGAACCAGACCTGACACAACTCTAAGCATAGCAGGCATAGCAAGGTAGGAACAACACATACATATGGCTCAATCAACTCCTACACATGCTAGTGGGTTTCATCTAGTTACTGTGGCAATGACAGGTCATGCAGAGGAAGTGGGTTCAACTACCGTAGCACACAGCAGTTTGAAACGCGTTGTCTTAATGCAGTAAAAGAGAGCAGGAGCGAGAACATGGGATTGTATCGATATGATCAAATGGTTGGTTGCTTGCCTGATGGTTCGATGCACTGATACGGTTCTTCGTTAGGGTAATCACGATACTCCTCAGAGGCAGATCCTGCCGCAAAGAACACCGATACACAACCATCACCAAACAATGTGCAACAATATGATGTATGCATGAAACATGGCAATATGAGTGTGTTGGGCTAATGCAACTAAGACCAGAAGGGTTTGAACCAATTTTGAATCAAAGATTCAAATTTCAAACTCAAACATGGCCTTTTAAAGTGCTTTTCCTTGTTCTGCATTAAACATCAGGTTAACTTGTTTAGTCATGCATGAAAATGGTACAGATGGATAGATTGGATTTTTCTGATCATTTTTCATATATAATTTGTCTGATTTGGAGTTACAGAATAAAAGTTATGAATTTTTAAAGTTTAAACTATATTCTGGAATTTCCTATATTAGATTAATTCCAGAAAATCAATTATTGCGTCAGCCTGACATCAGTGTGACGTCAGCAGGTCAACGGAACACGTCCGGGTCAAACCTGACAGTGGGTCCCGCATGTCAGGGTGATTAGATTAATTAAAGTTTAATTAAAACTAAACCTGTTTAATTAACAGGGCTGGGCCCCACCTATCATTGACTCAGGGGAGTCAACCAGGGCCCACCCGTGGTCAAACCCGGGTCGGCTGCACCGGCGTTTAGCCGCCGGCGAGCCCGACGCGGCGGCGGAAGTGGTTTTGGCCGTTTCGGCCACCAAATGGGTCGCGGAGACCACCGGAGTGGAGCTGAGGATGGGCCGCAGCTCTTGGTGGAGTCCGTTGGGGTCGGGGTGGCCGGAGTTGGCGCCGGCGACGACTTTGGCGGCCACCGGGGTTCGGCCGAAGACGAACTTGACGCTAGAGGGGTTGGTGAGGCTCGGGGAGTGGTTAGCTAGGTGCTAAGTGACACAGTGAGCATGAAGGACACCGTGGAGTGGTCGGAGGGTAACCGGGAGCACGTCGGCGACGAGCTCCATGGTGGTGAATGCGGTTGAGCTCCGGGAGGTCGCTACACAGCTCGGGAGCAAGAACGGAAGGGAGGGGAAGATGGCTAAGCTCACAGTGAGTGCGACGAAGCCCTTGGTGTGGCCGGAGATGGACCGGAGCGACGACGGCGTTGAAGGGGATCTCCGGCGACGGCGGTTCGGGTGAGGTCGTTGCGGTGGACTCGTGCGTTGCGAGCGCTCGGGGCTCGGCTTGCTCAATGGAGTGGACGGCGGCGGAGCTCCTGGACACGATGAGAGGACGCACGGGCGGCGGGGAGCACGGCTACGACGAAGGCACAGCGATGGTGGCGTCGGTCACGGCGGGGGAGCGCGAGGGGGAGGAGCTAGAGAGGAGAGGGGTTGTCTGGGGGGTTCGGGGGAGCGAGGGAGGCTGATCCACGATGTCACCGGGCGAGGGGAGCGGCGAGGCAGCGAGCAGGTGCGTGGCGCGCGCTGCGGTCGCCGTCGGGCACCTGCCTGCCTGCCTGGCCGGCAAGCAGCTCGCTGGAGCGGCGCTGGGCTGGGCCGGCAGGTGGGCCGGGAGCAGGCGCCAGGTAAGCTTTTTCCATTTCTTTTTGTTTTCTGTTTTTTTAATACTTCTGCAACTTTGTTGAATTAAATAAAATACTTAGGCTACTCCTAAAATCACCAAACTACTCCTGGTCCATAGTTGGATTATTTCCAACATGAAACATTTTAGTTTGGAGATATTTGAGCATTTAAATATTTTATATAATTTTAAATGCCCAAATTCAAATATTTATGATTTAATTCAAAAACCCTAAGCTGGCCTAGGAAAATGTGTACCACTTTTGGCAGAGGTTCTGAACCAAGACAAAAATGATGGGCATTTTAGAAGGGCATTTCAGGTTCATTGAAAAAGTTTTTAGTAAACCCTAATTGGATTCAGAGGGGACTGGGGGTTCTGTCATCCCCATTTCAGGTTTCTGATGAAAGAGTAAACATGATGCAACACTCTAATGCATGGCTAACTAGGATGTGACATGCGCGCAGGCAGGGCCGGAAGTTCCGGGCGCCGGAGGTTCCGGACAGGGTCCGGCCTAAGCCGAAAGTTGGCACAGTGGCGGCAGGGCTGGCTTCCGGGGGCCGGAAGTTCCGGGCAGGGCCGGAGGTTCCGGGGGCCGGAAGTTCCGGGCCAGGTTCCGGGCAGGTTTCGGGCTAAGCAGAAAGTTGGCACGCCCGGGGTGGTCGATATCAAAGGAGGCCGGAAGTTCTGGGCAGGCCGGAAGTTCCGGGAGCCGGACATTCCGGGCAGGTTCCGGGCGGGGCAGAGAGTTGACGCCTGTCTCTTCTTCTTCAGCGTTGTACCTGATCACACACAGAGTTTCCATCTGAGGTAGCAGCCATGTCTCTTGAGTAGAAAGAGGGATTTCGGAGAGGAGCGAGTTCACCTTATCTTCGATAGCCTTAGAGCGGGCTTGAGTCATGGGTCCACGTGGTGTTGAAGGAGATGTAGATGCGTCCATGGGGATGATGAAAGGATGCTCCGCATGATCTACCCTCCCTTGCGAAAGATCCGACCTCGGATCAAAATCGTCATCACCATGGAAAGGCGAGAGGTCTTTGACGTTGAAGATGTCACTCATGGTGTACTTGTCTCGTGGGAGTTCAATCTTGTAGGCGTTGTCGTTATTGCGTGCTAGCACCTTGAAGGGTCCGTCGGCTCGAGGGAGAAGCTTGGACTTGCGTTCGTTGGGGAAGCAGTCCTTGCGAAGGTGTAGCCACACGAGATCACCAACGTTGAATACCATGGGATGCTTGTTGATGTTGAGCTTGGTCGCTAGTCGTTGTACTTTGCGCTCGATGGTGAGTCTTGTATCCTCATGCATCTTCTTGATGTAGCTTGCCCGTGCACTCACATCCATGTTGGTGCGCTCTTGTAGAGGAAGAGGTAGAATGTCCAATGGTGACAACGGGTTGAAGCTGTAGACGACCTCGAAGGGGGACTTGCCGGTAGTCGAATGTCTTGCACGGTTGTAGGCATACTCGGCAATGGGTAAACATGCCTCCCACTCCTTGATGTTCTTCTTAATCAACACGCGAAGTAGAGTGGATAGTGTCCAGTTCGTCACCTCCGTTTGGCCGTCGTTTTGAGGATGGTATGTGGATGAGAAGAAGAGCTTGATGCCGAGATTGGCGCATAGCGTCTTCCAAAAGTAACTCAAAAACTTGACGTCACGGTCGGAGACGATCGTCTTTGGCATTCCATGAAGTCGCAAGATTTCCCTACAAAAGAGATTTGCAATATGTGAAGCATCGTCTATCTTGTTGCAAGGAATGAAATGTGCCATCTTAGAAAATATGTCCACAACAACAAAGACGGAATCCTTGCCATTTTGAGTTCTAGGCAAACCAAGTACAAAATCCATGCTAATGTCTTCCCAAGGTTGGTAAGGAATGGGAAGGGGCATGTAAAGGCCATGGGATTGAGCTTTAGACTTAGCTTTGCGACATGTGGAGCAACGGTTGGTGAAGCGTGAGACATCACGAAACATCTTGGGCCAAAAGTAGTTCTTGGAGAGCGTGGCGAAAGTCTTGTCGCGTCCAAAGTGTCCCATAAGTCCGCCTCGATGAGCCTCTTGCAAAAGGAGCAAACGAAGAGAAGACTCAGGAATGCAAAGTTTGTTAGCTCTCATAAGATAATCATCCTTTATGTAGTATCGTTCCCAAGACGTGTGTGTCAAACACTTAGCGTAAGGAGTAGCAAAAGAAGGATCATGCTCATACAAGTCTTTTATATGCTCAAAACCAATAACATTCAACTCAAGTTTAGTCACAAGTGTGCATATGCGTGAAAGTGCATCGGAAACTACATTTTCTTTACCCTTAATGTACTTGATCACATAAGGAAAGGATTCAATGAATTCACTCCATTTGGCATGACGCTTGTTCAATTTAGTTTGACCTTTTAAGTACTTAAGCATTTCATGATCGGTATGGATGACAAACTCATGAGGTCTAAGATAATGTTCCCAAACATGTAGCACACGTACTAAAGCATACAATTCTTTGTCATAGATGGGATAATTAAGTTGAGCACCGGAGAGTTTTTCACTAAAATAAGCAATGGCTCATTTTTCTTGCATCAAAACTCTGCCAATTCCGGTACCACTTGCATCACAATGAACCTCAAAAGTTTTGTCAAAGTTAGGTAAAGCAAGAATCGGAGCATGAGTAAGTAAAGACTTGAGCTCATCAAAAGCGGTGGATTGCAAAGATCCCCAAACAAAAGGAGCATTCTTCTTACTCAAAGCATGTAAAGGAGCGGCAATTGTGCTAAAGTTTTTCACAAAGCGGCGATAAAATCCTGCTAGACCAAGAAAACTTCTCACTTGTTGCAAATTGGTGGGTTGGGGCCAAGTTTTAATTGCTTGAATCTTAGTTTCATCAACATGGACACCCTTGGAAGAGACAACAAAACCCAAGAAAATCATTTTGTCAACGCCAAAAGTGCATTTTTTCAAGTTTGCATAAAGATGTTCCTTGCGAAGAGTTTGCAACACAGATTTAACATGATTAATATGCTCTTTCATGGTTTTGCTAAACACAAGGATATCATCAAAGTAAACCGCAACGAAGACTCCAATGTAAGGTCTAAGCACATGATGCATAAGAAGCACGAAAGTTCCGGGTGCTTCCGACAAACCCATAGGCATCACTAACCACTCATATAATCCAAATTTGGTTTTGAAAGCGGTTTTCCATTCATCACCTTCTTGAATGCGAATTTGATAATAGCCACTTTTAAGGTCAATTTTGGAGAAAAAGTTGGCTCCACTAAGTTCATCAAGCATATCATCTAATCGAGGAATGGGGTGCCTATAACAAACGGTGATGGCGTTTATGGGTCTACAATCGGAACACAAGCGAAAACTGCCATCGGGTTTAGGTACAAGTATAACGGGAACGGCACATGGGCTTAAGCTTTCACGTACCTGACCGTTGTCGATGAGTTGTTTACTTGTCGTTGAATCTCCTTGGTTTCTTTGGGATTGACACGGTATGGGGCTTTGTTTGGAAGTGGCGCTCCGGGGATGAGGTTGATTCGATGCTCAATGCCTCGTAGTGGAGGTAGACCAGGAGGGAGTTCATCGGGGAAGACATCTTTGAATTCCTGCAAAAGAGATTGAAACACTAAAGGTAACTCGTGAGAGGTGTTAGTTGTTGGATCTCCATCTTTGCACGCGAGGACGAAGTGTATCACACTCGATGGTTTCTCACACACTTCTCTTATCTCACTTTTGGTGGCAAATAGGATGAGGTTTTTCTCTCTAGGCGAAGAGTCGCTCATATCTGGCTTGTGGCTCTCACTCACTTTTGGGTGGGTAACTTTCTCACTCTTCTCGCCATGGTGGGTGGCTTGTTTGTCGGCTATCACTTGACTAGGAGACATAGGTCATAGCACATACTCTTTCCCTTTCATCTTGAAGCTATAGTGATTGGTGCGCCCATTGTGGATGACACCACGGTCGAATTGCCATGGTCGACCAAGAAGGTGGCAAACGGTCATTGGGACCACATCACACTCCAAAATGTCTTCATATGCACCGATTTTGAAGGAGACTTGGACCGTATGCTCGACTCGTATAGTGCCGAAGTCACTTAGCCATTGAACCTTGTAGGGGTGTGGGTGCTTCTTCTTGACCAATTGAAGTTTTGAACATAGTTCTTCACTTGCCAAGTTGTGGCAACTACCTCCATCGATGATGACCTTGACGGACCTTCCATTTATGCCGGCCTTTGTGTGGAAGATGTGGCATCGTTGGTCTTCTTCTTGTTGATGTTGAAGTGTCAAGACCTTGGAGACAACGAGAGCGGGGCTCGAATCCTCATCACAAAAGACTTGATCATCTTCATCCTCATTCACGCACCGGTGCATGGCCACTTGCTCAATAGCTTCCATTTCATCTTCACTCATTGAGTCGTAAGTGCCATCGTCGTTGAGGATTATGGTGCGCTTGTTGGTGCATTGGAAGGCTTTGTGGCCTTGGCCTCCACAAGTGAAACACTTGAATGAACTTGTCTTGACGGTCTCATCGGTTGGAGTAGATGATGAAGCACGCGGCTTGAAGTTGCTTGTCGTAGGAGGAAGGCGACTTGAACTTGCCGAAGTTTTCTTGTAACTTGACTTGTCATCGTTGCTTGTAGAAGGTTTGGTTGTTGTAGATGTTGAAGGAGTCATTGAAGCTTGGATGTTGGAGAAACCGTAGGTCTTGGATGAGTACTTGGCGTACTTGAAGTCATCTTGCACTTGACGTTCCGCCTTTGTAGCTTGATGCACGAGCTCAATGAGATTGGAATAGGGTTGGAAGTCGGCAATCTTCTTGATGGGATGATTGAGTCCATTCAAGAAACGTGCCATTGTTTGCTCATCATCTTCCTTGACATTGGCTCGAATCATGGCTATCTCCATTTCCTTGTAGTATTCTTCAACACTCTGTGTTCCTTGCTTGAGGAGTTGTAGCTTCTTGAAGAGATCGCGGTTGTAGTAGCTTGGTACAAAGCGTGCTCGCATGACATCCTTCATTTGAGCCCAAGTGGTGATTGGTGGTTCACCTCTTGCTTCACGGCGTTCAAGTACTTGTTCCCACCATATGAGCACATAGTCTTGGAACTCAAGTGATGCCTTTACGATCTTCTTCTCTTCCTCAAAGTTGTGCAAACGAAAGATTTTGTCGACCTTCAATGCCCATGAGAGGTATTCTTCGGGATCATTGCTTCCATTGAACTTGGGCATTGTGAACTTGAGCTTGCCATAGCGTTGCTCTTCATTATGTTGTTGGCGATGGTGATGATGACGTCCTTGACGTGGAGGATAGTCATCCTCATGTTGCTCTTGGTGCGGAGGAAGTCCATGATCAACTTGCTCTTGTTGAACTTGAGGTTGAAGAGGAGCTTGACGAGCTTGTGGAGGGGCTTGTGGAGCTTGACGTTGCACAAGCGGTTGGTAGTTCCTCTCTTGGATTTCTTCTCGAAGAGCTTTCTCTTGATTGCGCCGTTCGCGATTGCGGTTGGCGATGGCTCGACTTGATTCTTGAAGGGCACGTTGCGCCTCAAGAGCTTGCGCTTCTCATTGTTGTTGTTGAAGACGTTGAGCCTCGTCATCTTGTTCTTCTTGGTGTTGACGCGCTCGTTCTTCTTCTTGGCGCCGTAGTCATTGCCGTTCTTGAGCTTGAGCGAAAGCCACTTGGTTTGATTGAGGACGAGGGACTTGCTCATCAACTTGCTCTTGTGAATGCTTGTCTTGTAGTGGGTTCCGAGGTGTATGACGGTCTTGACACGCAGCTGGTCGAAGAATGGTCGATGACGGTGTACTTGAGCCGGAGAAGGTGTCGTCGGAGTGTCGACTCGAGCAGCTCCGTCTTGAGGAGGAAGAAGTGGAATGATGCTGGTTCCTCATCAAGGCGTGGATCTCGTCCATTCTTGCATCATTTTCTTGCTTGTGAGAGTCGAACTTGTCGTGGAAGTAGTCTCTTGTACGTTGCTCGGAGAGTCGCAAGTCGGTGGCGAGGTTGTCGATGCGGTCGCTCAAAGCTTGTTGCTCTTGGTGTAACGCCCTTTGAGCACCAAAGAGGTGGCTCTTTGTGACAAATGAGGACATGTCATCGCCATTCTCGATGAGAGGTGGATTTGTAGAAGAACTTGGCCTATCCATCATACCAAGCAAAATGTAAGTGGTAGAAGGAAAAGAACGTGTACGAAATGTACCTTGACCGATGTTGAAGATGAATCAAAATCACTCAAATGCGGACAATGAAATAGCACTGTTGGTACCAATTCTTGTCGGTTCGCAGACCTACACAAGTAAAAGCTTATGGTGGAGCTTGGTTAGGATGCTGGCACAAAATTTGATGCAATAGTAAGTGAGCTTCAATAATGTTGGAAAAGATTCACAAATTTGCAAATGCAACAAGTAGACCGAGCTAGTATGGGTAGACGGAAACACACACGCAAATTGATAAATGGGATTGTGCAATCCAAAAGTGAGCCAAAATGTGGAAACCATGAAAATGCTCTTGTTGCACAATACTAGAGAGACGCTAGCACGATTGCACAATAGGCGGATACGCAAACTTGTGCACACCCTACTAAGCAAAAATGCAACTATCTCTATCCCAAGTATGCTATATGTATGGTATTTCGGTGCAATGATCCAAGATGATCCAATATGACAATCTTAATGTATTATGATGCTATGGTTCTTGTTCATAAGCTCTTTGCTTATCTTTCCTCTTTGCTTAAAAGCCTAGGTGGCTCTTTCACTTTTGAGCTCTTTTCTCATGCAATACTTCACGAACCAAGATAGCAATTGTGTATGCTATGACAACTTTGTGACACACAAGTGGATCCCAAGATATGCACCACTATGTTATGGTATGTATGCTTATGGAGTATGATCCCTAATGTGCACAAGTCACGTTGCCTGCAATACTCAATGGCTAGTCTCGATGGGTAATCTACGCGAAATGAGGCAATGTGGGTTATCAATGCAATTGCAAGGTATGACAAAGATGTCGTCGATGTTACCGTCCTTGCTTCGGTTGAGGGTTGAAACGGATGCGAAAGTCGATGGGGACTCAGTGCACGGTCTTCAGTATGTTGGCGAAGATGCCGCTGCACCGTGATCGAAGTTTCCGAAGTAGCAAAAGTGTCGAAGAAGTGCAACCTTTCTGTCTAGGCCGGAAGTTCCGGGCAAGACGGAAGGTCCGGGGTGGCCGGAAGGTCCGGGGGCCGGAAGGTCCTGGATGACCGGAAGGTCCGGGGGCCGGAAGTTCCGGGGGCCGGGAATCTTCCAAGAACAGAGACTTCGAGATCGCGAATTTGGGCGGAAAAACTTGGGGAAAAACCCAAATTCGAGGGGAAAAAGAAGAAATTAGAAGGAAGGAAGGGCAGGGGATCTAGATCCACTCGAAACAAAGCAAATCCATGGATCAAATCCAACAAAATCTCAACTCATCAAAAATCACAAAAAAATTGGGGCTATTTTTGGTGGGGAATTTTTGGAATTAGGACGTAAACAACAAAATGAAGCTAGAAAAAGAGGGGTAGGGGCTCCAAAAACGTGATCAACCTGTCTCTGATACCATATGATGTAGGGCAAAACCCTAAGTGGTTGATCTTTCACGTTTGGAGGGATCCTACGGGAGAATCACGAAGAACACACGGAAGCACAAAGGGAAAATCACGGGGAGAATGAGAGAGAGAATCACGAAACCGACAGAGAATCAATCACACGAGTGCTAGATCACCGAACACAAAGAGATACATATGATCCACAATCAACAATGGTAAGGGTACAAAGGACAGTTCTTCTCCTCACGGAGGTCTTGATGGTCTTCCCTAGAAAGGGGTCTTGAATCCGTTTGGGGGATCTTCTCCGAAGAGGTCCTGAACTCCGAGGAGAAGTATCCAAGTGGATGAGCAAAGGCTCTCTCACAAATATGAGCTAATCCAGTGCTAAACCTAAAACATACGGGATGAAGGAGTATATATAGTCTAGGGGGCGAAAGGGTACATGGGCCTCAGCCCAAGTGGCTGCGCGCAGGCAGGGCCGGAAGTTCCGGGCCAGGCCGGAAGTTCCGGGCGCCGGAGGTTCCGGGCAGGGTCCGGCCTAAGCCGAAAGTTGGCACAGTGGCGGCAGGGCTGGCTTTCCGGGGGCCGGAAGTTCCGGGCAGGGCCGGAGGTTCCGGGGGCCGGAAGTTCTGGGCCAGGTTCCGGGCAGGTTTCGGGCTAAGCAGAAAGTTGGCACGCCCGGGGTGGTCGATGTCGAAGGAGGCCGGAAGTTCCGGGCAGGCCGGAAGTTCCGGGGGCCGGATGTTCCGGGCAGGTTCCGGGCGGGGCAGAGAGTTGACGCCTGTCTCTTCTTCTTTAGCATTGTACCTGATCACACACAGAGTTTCCGTCTGAGGTAGCAGCCATGTCTCTTGAGTAGAAAGAGGGATTTCGGAGAGGAGCGAGTTCACCTTATCTTCGATAGCCTTAGAGCGGGCTCCAGTCATGGGTCCATGTGGTGTTGAAGGAGATGTAGATGCGTCCATGGGGATGATGGAAGGATGCTCCGCATCATGAACCTAAAATCCCCTCTCCTCAAGGTAAGAAAAGGGCCGCCTCTAAAGATTTGGAAACAGTGGCTTCCAAACGAGGGAAGAAACCCTCGACAAGGGGCCCTGCCCCAGAGGGTGTCCTTAACGCATAGCGCTCGCAAGGGGGCCAGCCCTCCACCAAGCCGTAAGTAAAAGAGTACTATGGTAAATATATCCCGTTTTGTTTCTGAGTATAATAACCGAAACATGTTTGTTGTAGTCCAGCTCGTAGCCCTTCTCCACGGAGTTCATCTTTGGGGGATCTTCCTCCGGAGATGATGGAGAGCGAAACGCCTCCCCTGCCTCCCCGTCACATGGGGTGGACGACCCCGAGGTGTTGTCACGGAGGATTTCTCCTGATCAGCCGATGCCAGAAGTTGACACTTCGGCTGCCCAAAGTTCAAACTATTCGGATCCCAAGGAGAGCAATAGAAAGAGTCCAAAATTATCCGGCATACAGCCGGACACACTGATGGGTTTGCTGGAGCGAGCGGCCATCTCAGAGACACATCGTACCTTAATGGGTACAGTGATTGAGAGGATTTCATCTGCCAAAAGCGGATTGGATGAAGCCTTTACAAGTCTGCTGAGCGGCTTTGAGGTACGCAGAATAATATATGTATTTATGATGGTACCACACATGCTAGGTGTGCTATGTACAGATAGTAGCCCCTGAGACTCTGGTTGCCATCCAGAGGTGGCAAACAGAGGATCGTAATCCCAGGTAATAAATGCGTTGCTTTTTATGTGCAGGCGGCTGATTGTCCGGCGGCTGACCGGACTGGTGATTTTGCCGAACTGAAGTGGTAGCTGGACGTGGCGGATGCTGACATCGCGCTTGTTAACAAGTGGTTTCACGAGGCCCAGGGTATGTATGTTCGGTTTGTCAGTAAATTGTAAGAGGAGCATTATGCTAGTATCTATAATATACTGTGACTGCAGATGGAGCTGCTGCCGTAGAGACACTTCGGGCGGAGCTTGCCCGAGCCAAGGAACAAGCTCGAATAAGTGATGCGGCTGCCCTGAAGGCGGTCGAAGAGTTGAGAGACGAACAGGCCGCTCGTCGCCGGAGCGAGGAAAGGATAGCCGAGATGGCTGTTGAGCCGAAAGACACCGCCGACCGTTATGAGCTCCTTGAAAAGGACAGCCAAGCGAGAGCGGCCGACCTAAAGAAGGCCCTGGAGGCAGCCAAGGAAACCCGCTCTGAAATGAGAGGGATAAGGGAGGAGCTTCGTGAAGCCAGAGAAATCACGGCTGGGAGGCCCTATTTGTTGCGGATGAAGTTCGGAGATCCGAAGTATGCCCCTCTGGATCAGTTGTGGAATGCCGCAGACGCGTATGCGGACCTGGCAAAGAGTGCTGCAGATGCGACTGAGTTTTTCAAAGATCGGAAAGGCCATCAGGTAGAAAGGTTATTCTGGTCGCAGTTCACTGCCCTGACGCATCCGCTGCCGTTGAATGAAAGGATGGCCGCATGGGCCAAAATCCACAAGTTGTCCGGGCTTGCTATGAGGTCTGTCGTGGATCATATTTGGCCACGTGGACCAAGGCCGGACAGTTATTTTGGGTTAGTGCAACAATTCCTTGGTGTTGTGTCGCATATCGATGCTGTAAAGAGGTCGGTGTGCATAGAGGGTGCGTGGATGGCTCTTGCCCGTGTTAAAACATACTGGGCTGGGATGGAAACCACCGCTATTGCAACCCGGGGTACGACGGAAGGCCAGGACCCAGCCGAGCACTATTTTGAAGAAGTCTTAGAAGGCGCCCGTTTAATAGAGGCTCAGTGCTCGAAGAGTGCCATGTTCGAGTGACATGTATTTCAATTGTAAAAACAATGCTATTGTGATTATAAGGGTTGTGTTTATACTTTTGCCTGAAAGTATTGTGGTGCCTCCTGTGCGGCCGTTTTATGTATGTATATAACCTGAAAGTTAGCAATCGTCAGCTTCAGCCCCCTCGCATATAATGCGGGGGTGTTCGAGAAAACACGTAGTCACACTTAATCCAACGTCTTGGTCCGTTAAGGAGGTGGTAGCGCGGCGAACCAGACAATCGGACTATATAGCTGTAACACTTTCACTTAGCCATAGGAGATTGACGGTGGGGCTACTATATAGCCCTGGTACTTCCGCGTTCATCCGAATAGGGTGCGCGTACGTACATGACCGGGAAATCGGTCCTTCATTAATGCGGAGGAATTGCGAAGATTCCGCTGAGTCATAGAGTGGTTGACCAGTCTTGCGCTATATCATGACAGTCCGTTTTTGGCTTTCTCTACCGAGGTGCTCATCCAGATGAACCAGGGCACAATCGTAGTAGTTCTCCCGGTGCCGCCTTAGCCGATAGAGCGGAACGTAAGGTAGCAAAACACAGGAGCCGGGCAAACCCAACATTTGACCAAAGACATGATTCGGAGCTGATGCATATAAGGCCAAACTCGCGACGCCAAACACTCCCTAAGGTATTCGGACTTTACAACATATACTGGGCTGAATAGCGCCCTCGATATAAGCCCTGAGTTTCCAGGTATGTGCATTAGTCTGGTGTGACAAAAATGCCGAAAACGCCAGTATCCCTCCCAGTTGTATCAAGTTTCCGGAGGGGAAGAAGCAACAAGAGACATTAAAAAGGTTTACGCAGGGTCTTAATCTAAAGAGAAACCAACTCCTCCCTGCTGCACGTGTGCGCCTTTATCTCCGTTGTGCCGTATCCTGGAAGGGTGTAGCATGATGATCATCTGTAAAAAGTAGAAAACCTAGGTGAAAGACTTCGTGCGAGGAGTTGGTTAATCTGAATGAACCATGAAAATGCAATATGTTATTGTATTGATAGGGTTGAGCCAAACTATGGGTTTTTTTTTGCGAGCAGCCCCTAGCATCATTTATGGGGATATCCCAGCTAGGCTGTTACATTTGGTGGAGCGCCGAACTCGTCTGACCATGTTCGTGGTCTTGACGACCGACCGTTTATTCTGGTTGGAGGGACCGCTCAGTGTTCGGCTGCTACAGCCGCCACATATTCTTCCGCACGTAAGGAACGCTCTGTATTTCCACTAACTGTGATGACGCCACGTGAACCGGGCATCTTAAGTTTAAGATAGGCATAGTGCAGTACTGCATTAAAACGAGTGAAGGCCGTTCTTCCGAGTGGTGCGTGATAGCCGCTTCAGAATGGAGCGATGTCGAAGATTAGTTCTTCGCTTGTGAAGTTGTCAGGAGAACCGAATACAACTTCTAGTACTAGAGAGCCCGTGCAGCGGGCCTCGACGCTTGGTATCACTCCTTTAAAAGTAGTGTTGTTTTGGCTAATTCTTGACGGGTCTATCCCCATTTTGCAGACAGTGTCCTGATATATCAGGTTAAGACTACTGCCACCGTCCATAAGGACTTGAGTGAGATGGTATCCGTCAATTATTGGGTCGAGCACCAAGGCAGTCGATCCTCCATGCCGGATACTAGTCGGGTGATCCCTGCGATCGAAAGTGATTGGGCAGGTCGACCAGGGATTGAATTTGGGGGCGACGGGCTCATCAGCGTATATGTCTTAGAGTGCGCGTTTGTGCATTCTTTTTGGAATGTGAGTTGCATAAATCATATTCACTATTTTGACTTCTGGTGGGAATTTTTTCTATCCCCCAGTGTTCGGCTGGCGAGGCTCATCCTCATACTCACTTGGCATCTCCCTCCCCTTGTGTTCGGCATTTAGCTTGCCGGCTTGCTTGAAAACCCAACACTCTCTGTGGGTGTGATTTGCAGGTTTTTCGGGGGTGCCATCAATCTGACATAATTTGTCCAGAATCTTATTTAGGCTGGACGGTCCATCTCTGCTGCCTTTAAATGGCTTCTTTCGTTGACCGGGTCGAGAGCCCCTAAATCCGGCGTTTGCCGTCGTGTTATCTGGGCTGTTTTCGTTGTTTTGACGCTTGTTTTTATTGCGCCGCGGCTTCCCGTTGCCATCTCTGACTTCGGATGTGTCTGGGTCGCTGGTGCCACTACGGGCCAGCTGACTGTCCTCGCCCACGCAAAAGCGGGTCATGAGGCTTGTTAAGGCAAGCCATTCGTCTCAAACCCTGTGCTTGAAGGCCGCTAAGGCTTCGGCGTCCGGGCAATCGACAATTTGATTCTTCTTAGTAAGAAATCTGTTCCAAAGTTTTTCGGGCTGACTCTCTAGGCTGTTGAATTATGTAACTTAGGTTGTCTGCATCTGGAGGTCGGACATAGGTCCCTTGAAAATTGGCCCTAAAAGCATCCTCAAGTTCTTCCCAACTTCCAATTGTGTTTTCGGGGAGGATTTTCAACCAGTGATGAGCTGGTCCTTTCAACTTGAGGGGTAGGTATTTAATGGCGTGGAGATCATCTCCGCAGGCCATATGAATGTGAAGGATAAAATCCTCAATCCAGACCCCAGGGTCTGTTGTTCCATCGTATGCCTCTATATTCACGAGTTTAAATCCTTCCGGGAATTCATGGTCCAACACCTCGTCGGTGAAGCACAGGGGGTGTGCGGCACCCCTGTATTTGGACGTGTCGTGGCATGCTGTCGACGGTTGTTGTGTTTGGTTCTGATTCCTGGCTGGTATTCGATCAATGTGATCATTTTGGTAACTCTGATCCTGTACCGAAGCACGCTTCCTAGGTCCATAGATGGACCTAGCCATACCGGACTTTTTGTCCAGGAGCTCATGTAAATCATGTGCTGTCTTGTGTGTGGCATCATTAGCTGTTCTATCGTGGCCACGGGGTGGTTGGTCCGGTTTATCAGCCGTTTTCGGCTGAATGGGCTCTATGGCCTCGTCGTCGAATTCGAGCAGCAGCTTGCGCTTTGGATAGCTCTTTGTGTGGCGATCGCCACCGTATTTCTCTTCAGTGTCAAGCACCTTATTCCATATGCGGTTGAGCGTGTCCTGCGCGGCCTTAAGCCTTTGCTTCTACTTCTTTAGGCTCCTTGCAGTGGCAGTAAGCCTTCTGTGGAGGTTCTCTTGTTCCAAGTGTTTTTCTGGGATGATGTCACGCCCAATATGCGACCCTATCCAAAAGGAACTCGAAGGTCCCACCAAGGAGAGACCCGCATATTGAAACGCTTTTGCAAGGTGGATATCATTACATCAACATTACATAATAGATGGGTATACATACACAAGGCATACAATGCCACTCGAATACAACATCACAATACATAAGATCAACATCCGACTACGGATGAAACACAAACAGAAGCTCCAACGACATCCACCCTGCTAGCCCAGGCTGCCGACCTGGAACCTATCCCCTGATAGAAGAAGAAGCAAAAGAAGAACTCCAAGACAAGCAAACATCGCTCTCGCGTCATGATCATCACATAACCTGTACCTGCAACTGTTGTTGTAGTAATCTGTGAGCCACGAGGACTCAGCAATCCCATTACCATGGGTATCAAGACTAGCAAAGCTTAATGGGAAAGGAAGGGGTAAAGTGGTGAGGTTGCAGCAGCGACTAAGCATATATGGTGGCTAACATACGCAAATAAGAGCGAGAAGAGAGCAAAGGGAACGGTCGTGAAGCTAGCAATGATCAAGAAGTGATCCTGAACTCCTACTTACGTCAAACATAACCCAGAAACCGTGTTCACTTCCCGGACTCCGCCGAAAGAGACCATCACGGCTACACACGCGGTTGATGCATTTTAATTCGGATCTGGTGTCAAGTTATCTACAACCGGACATTAACAAATTCCCATCTGCCTATAACCGCAGGCATGGCTTTCGAAAGATTATACCCTGCAGGGGTGTCCCAACTTAGCCCATGACAAGCTCTCACGATCAACGAAGGAATAGACCTTCTCCCAGGAAGACCCGATCAGACTCGAAATCCCGGTTTACAAGACATTTCGACAATGGTAAAACAAGACCAGCAAGACCGCCCGATGCGCCGACAATCCCGATAGGAGCTGCACATATCTCGTTCTCAGGGCAACACCAGATGAACACTATGTACAACTAAAACCAGCCCTCGAGTTTCCCCGAGGTGGCGCTGCAAGTGGCTCTGGTTCGGACCAACACTTAGACAAGCACTGGCCCGGGGGGGGGGGGCTATAATAAAGATGACCCTTGGGTTAATTACTCCCAAGGGAAATATAGGTGGTGGTGAGCCAAATGGTAAAACCAATGTTGGGCCTTGCTGGAGGAGTTTTATTCAAAGCGAACTGTCAAGGGGTCCCATAAATCACCCGACCACGTAAGGAACGCAAAATCCGGGAACATAACACCGGTATGACAGAAACTAGGGCGGCAAGAGTGGAACAAAACACCAGGCATAAGGCCGAGCCTTCCACCCTTTACCAACTATATAGATGCATTAATAATAATATAAGAGATATTGTGATATCCCAACCAAAATCCTGTCCACCATGGAGAAATCTTCAACTTCACCTGCAACTAGCAACGCTATAAGAGGGCTGAGCAAAGCGGTAACATAGCCAAACAATGGTTTGCATAGGAAAGGTGTCAAAGGTTAGAGGTTCAAGGCAATTTGGGATGGCTTGATAAACAGGTGATAGGTAGCGCAGCATAGCGATAGAACGAATCAACTAGCATAGCAATGATAGTAGTGAGATCCAGGGTAGCGGTCACTTGCCTGAAATCCCGCAAGGAAGAAGAACGAGTCCATGAAGAAGACGAAGGGGAGCAGTCAAACGAATCCTCACGAACGCAACATTACCGGAACTAAGAAGCAACACCGGAAAGAAACAAACAACATGGTAAATGCACAAGCATAAACATGACATGATGCACAAACAAGTATGATGCATGTCCGGTTTAATAAGGCATGGCATGGCAAAGTGCAACAAACAATACTACAAGTTAAGTGGAGATCATATGCAATGAGTTGCATATTGACGAAACACCACATTCAAGTATTTAGTTCACTCTCGTTTATGCTACTCATCAAATTAAATGTTGTTAAACATGGCAAGAGGTGAGGCATAAGTAAACTAACTATTTAGGCAAGTTTAAATGAGGCCGGAACAACAAACAACAATTTCCGGAAAATCCTCATATGCAATTTATGAATTAGCTACTGTTCTGCCCTAAACCATATTTTAATGTTGTTAAACAATAAAACAAAGTGCACCATGTTAAACTAGGCATTTTTCCACCCCATTTACATATAAAGTTTATTAAATTTGGAGTTACGGTTATTAAGTTATGAAATAAACTATTTTAACATGTCATTTGTGCAAAACAATGCAAACAACAATTTTAATCATTTTTAACAGAGATGAAAGTTGCATATTGTTAAACAACATGAAAAACTGAGCAAGATGCATATATGACATGTTTCATTTGGATGCATGGATATTTAGTTATTAACAATACAAAACAGGGGCATTTTCTGTAATTAATAATGCATTGGAAAAATGCAAAAATACATAGACTGGAAAAAAACATATGCACGGGCCAGAAGCATTAGAGTGCAGCGGCCCAGAAGTGGAATCGGGCCCAACCGGCTATGGGTGTGCACACTGGGGAAAAAAATAAACAAAACAAGAATTGGGGAGAACCTGGGATTTGATCCCAGGACCTCCTGTGTTGGCCTGATCTGCAGTAGCCACTACGCTAGCTGTCATGCTTGTGTTCAGAGAAGGGCGCTACACTATTTGAACGGGGCAAAGGCCCGGTCTGGGAGCCATGGATGCACAGCAACTTGCCAGCGACGACGGCGAGCAACGCAGCGGCTACAGGTGCAGCAGAACAATGGTGGGGGTGCGGAAAAGGCTTGCGGTGGCCGTGGTGGGATGTGCGCATGTGTGGGTGCAGCAAGGGGCGGCCGGGTGCATGAAAAGCCTTGAGCACGAGCTCGCGCTTGACTCGGGCGCGGCCATGGCGAGAGACGGCGACATGCGCTAGGTGGGTATGGGGAGGCTTGTGACTGCGGTGCTGCGGCGCAGAGGGTGGCGTGCGTGAATCAACAAGCAGAGCAACGACATGAACACAAGCACGAACTCGAGGCCGTCCATGGCGGATATGAAATAGGCGGGCTCGGTAAGACGACTAAGGCGACAGAATTGAACCGAGGAGAGGCTGGGAGGAGCGGCTGCTCACCGAGGGGGTGATCCTGGAGTTGAACATGGTCGCGGGTGACCGAAGACGGCGGGATGACGTGATGATCGACAGAGCCGCTCGGGTCCGTGAAGCAGAGGAAGACGACGAAGATGACATCGAGGAACTTGGCGATCCGGGCTCAGGGAGTCGCGGGGAGATGTTGCCGGAGTCGTGCGACTTGCTGCGGAGGAAGAAGACGACCGGGAGATGCTGGCTACGCCGGGCTCGAGCTCAGCTTGGCTGGTCATGGCGATGGCGACGGCAGGGGCGTGGGGAACTTACCTCGGCGGCGGGAAGGAGGCAGAAGAGGGAAAAACGGAGCGAGGAGGAAACCCTAGGGTTGGGGAAGGATTATATAGGAGGAAGGGATCAGCTCCGGCCGTCAAATCAACCGGACTGCCGACGTGGATGCTCTGGATGTCCTGCCGTACAGTACAGGGAGAAGACGATGAATGAACAGAGGAGGAGCTGGTGGGCTTGGCTTGGCTAAAAGGTGAGTGCAGGTGGGATGGGGGGCTGGGAGGAATAGAGGGAACTAGGCTCTCTCCTCCTAATATGAAATTCTTCCTTTTCCTTATTTCTTCAACCAGAATTTAGGAGAAAAGAAAGAGGTGCTAGAGGTGGAATATTTCAGAAAAGAAAATATCCCTGGAGTCTTGATAATATGCACAATTTGAATAAATTGGTTTGGCAATTTTTAGAGGAAAAAATAATTCAAGTTTGAATTAGATTCAAACTTGAGCCATTTTTGAACCCAACCAAATCATATTTATATGAGCCGAAAATTGGCAGAGAGCATGTAGGCAATGAGCAGGATTTATAGGAAAAGAATGAACATTTAGGGAGGACAGAAAAAGGCACTAGCAAAAATGAAAGGAATAAGAAGGAAGAAGGAGGTGTTGATGCATGGGTAGATTTGAGAGACATAGCAAGGGGTTTGGTCACGTGCAACATGCATAGAGCAAGACAACAACATGAAGAATGCGATGCACATGGTGATTATGATGAAATGCAAAATGACAAAAGGCACAATGCAATGTAAACATAGGTGTTCATGAAGCAAGAAGCAAATATGACAAGGCACTCAACATGATCATGGCATAAACATATAGGAATGAAATATGCAAAACCAATTATGATAATGCAACAAACACAAAACCACACAGCAACAACTAAAATAAATGGAAGGGCAACTGAAGCGTCGATCTCGGGGCGTTACAACACTCCACCACTACGAGAGGATCTCGTCCTGAGATCTAAGATGGCACCGGAGGGAAAAGAAAGAGGAAGATAAGAGGTAAAACTAAGTTGCTTCTTCGACCAATGAGTGAAACCGTGAACCTTGAGAGGTTGAACAAATTGACAGAAACAAAACAACGGAGATGACCAAGATTGCAAATAGTCTGTTGGACAAGTGGAACAAGGAATATGATGAGGACCAAGATCTTAGGGGACAAGGTAGGCTTTGAAGCCACTCCGGTTAAAATTAGCTGGACAAGGAATAAGAATAAAGAATTCGGGTAGCACTCCCGTTGAAAAGAGATGCAAGACTTGATAAGATGAAAATAACTTGAAAAGATGATACAACACTCTGGTTAAAAGGATAAGCACGAAAAGAACATGATCCTCAATTCGAGAAGATGAGAGAAAAGAGCAACATCACAATGTCTCTGGGAGAAAGAATAGAAGCTAGATTGTTGGGATAAAGGGACGGAGAAGAAAATGACAACTTGTGCCACAAATGAGCTTGGAAAGCACCCTTGCAAAGAAGATTACAACGGGGTTGTTGAAAAATCAACAACGAAAGGCACAAGCTTGTTGTGGGCTTATGGCAAACATCTCAAAATGATGAGGTGACAACCGGCCACTAACGAAAAACAATTGCTTGTTTGAGATCAACGAAGAGATGAAAAAACCTCTTTCACCGAGAAGGATATGGAGAAAGCTTTTATCATTGATAAGCACCACAAATAGCAACATTCCTTAGGGAAGGACTTAGGTGAAATCTATACCAAGATAACTCCAAAGAAGAGATTGATGGATTTAAAATACCTCATTCTTGACAACATATGAATCATGAAACATGAAGGAAATGGTCAAGAGTGACATAACACCACCTCAAAAGATAAGGTAGAAAGAATTGCACTTCAGAATGCAAGATGAAGAATGCTTGAACTCCTCAAAACAAGACATGTGTTGAACACCATGTTTATTTTAGAGTATAGCTTGGCGGGTCATAACTTCAAGAGAAATCTTGACGAACAATTTAAGAATGAATAGGGTCCTTGACGAACCACCATGTAGAGCCTCCATGAAGAACTCCGGTAATAAAAGGATGATAGAAAGAAAGAGAGGTTGAAAACGCAAGGTGAACCCTTGCAATGATTTAGATGGAGCTTCACGATGAGATAATTGAGAGAGCTTGGAACTTCGAAAAGAAAGATGAATACTAGAACCGAGAATTACTTCATCATGAACAATCTTCGGAAGAAAAAAAATGAATCACCTCGAGGAAATAAGAATAAGATTTATTGTATGCTTATCCTTCATCAAATTAAATTGATGACAAGCAATGGATTTGGCATACTACTTATTCTCGTAGAAAGGATTAAGAGGGATATAGCACAAACTTCAGAAGGTTTTGATGGAACCACCGATGGGATTTGGAAACAACGAATGAATTAATATGATAACAAAGGAAGTGAAATCTTGAACGAACCACCATAAGAATTGAAAATGAACATAGCAAAGGCACAATTCACCAGGAAGAATTGGAAAACGAATGAATAGACTTGAGGGGATTTAGATACATGAGAACGAAGAGGTCATGAACTGATTAGAGGATATTTGAACGATTGACCGATAAGATTTGGAGAGGAGGGCTGAAAGCTGGAATGAATAATTATGAGTATGGCATGAAGCTAGAACCACGAATCTTTGAGAGCACGGACAAGATTTAAGAGGAACTCTTCTTCGGTTTTCAAATGTTGAGAATGACGACGAGGAACACCAGCAAAATTACTGAGATACTCCGGTCTGATGACAAGCAAAGAGGTTGAGCCAACAATGAAATGATTTGCAATCAATCTTGGAAAGGCATCTGACTGATGATAATTCATTCTTACGTCAAACTTCAAAAGACTTTGGGAATGGCTCCGGGAAAATTAGAAGAGTCAGGTAAGATCCTGGGAAAAGACCTTTGGGTTAGGGCCCACTCGAAAGAAACATCGTTGAACAATTGATTGAAAGGGGGGATTGCACCGGTTGAATTAAATGACTTGAATGAGATAACAATCTCCAAATATCTTGAACGGATTGAGAATGGAAACACAAGTCTTCCGAGATATCTTCAGCACTCCAGAACAATTGAAAAGCGAGAGGTGAACGATTAAGAGATACCCTGGCATGAGAAAAACATTTGAAACGAGGAAAGGATATGATCAACACTGAAAGCTTGAATTGGATCCACCGAAGAAGAAAAAAGAACGAAGGATGATGAACTTGAAGCTCTTGAGCATCTTCACGAGGGATCACCGGATCAAAACATTGATTGAAAAGAGTGAAGTGACTTCACATGAATAAATGGATACTTGATTAAAATATATGAGTCCTTGAAGAAAAAGGGTGGGAGGGTGGGGAAAAACAAAGACAACTTGGGATGAACGAAACAAACACCGGTGAGAAAACTTAGAGTTGATCCTGCGGATGTTGAAAAAGATTGGAACCACTTGAAGAGAAGCACACCGGTTGAAAAAGAATTAACATGACGACCTCAATGATCAAAAGGATTAGTATTCACATAGCAATATGAGAACACCGTTTAGGAAAGGTATGGATTCAACACTTGACATTGAAGCAACTCGAATACCACAAATAAAACAAAAACAAAGGATTTGGCTTGCAGAAATAAGCCGGAACAAATACATATGATAGAGATTTACCCAATCCCATATCATGCATCTGTCGGAAAGATATTCTAGGAGCTACTTGAATTCCCACCTATAAAACTCCCGAAACTTTCTGGTTATGCAATCTGGTGTTGGGGATACAGGGGAAGCAATATATCTCACCCAAACTAACAATACCTACATCCAAGCTGTATCCATCCGTCAACACATAACCAAGAAACCTTCGGAAATCGTGTACCTCAACCTTCGAAAAGCATCCGTTATACGAGTTATGGCAATACTCCCGAACTCCCCCAGTACTAGGTGATCGAGGTTATCTCACCAACAACTGCATAAAAGAGATTTTCGATGTCGGCAAACTCAGGTATTCCAGAACTGCAATGATAAAATTGTGACGACAACACCTCGGAGCTCAACTCCTCGGGTCAATGCCACATAAATAGATAGGAGGCACCAAGAACAATGTTCTCGTCACAAAACCATCGGAATGATTCCAATATACCCGCGTGATCCTAAAAAATTTTAGTGAAATTTGAGGAGAGGAAAGTCAAAACATCTACGTCAAGAGTCCTCACCAGAGCGACGAAGGGGCTGAGGAGTAAAAAGAATCCTACTCTCCGATATATATAATCCTAAGACTCAAAATAGTTTTTTTTCTAGACTCAACAACGGCCAACAATCAAGGGGGCTCCTAGGGTCGGTCGAGGCTCTGATACCAACTTGTCACGCCCAATATGCAACCCTATCCAAAAGGAACTCGAAGGTCCCACCAAGGATAGACCCGCATATTGAAACACTTTTGCAAGGTGGATATCATTACATCAACATTACATAATAGATGGGGATACATACATAAGGCATACAATGCCACACGAATACAACATCACAATACATAAGATCAACATCCGACTACGGATGAAACACAAACAGAAACTCAAACGACATCCACCCTGCTAGCCCAGGCTGCCGACCTGGAACCTATCCCTGATCGAAGAAGAAGCAGAAGAAGAACTCCAAGCAAGCAAACATCGCTCTCGCGTCATGATCATCGCATAACCTGTACCTGCAACTGTTGTTGTAGTAATCTGTGAGCCACGAGGACTCAGCAATCCCATTACCATGGGTATCAAGACTAGCAAAGCTTAATAGGAAAGGAAGGGGTAAAGTGGTGAGGCTGCAGCAGCGACTAAGCATATATGGTGGCTAACATACGCAAATAAGAGCGAGAAGAGAGCAAGCGGAACGGTCGTGAAGCTAGCAATGATCAAGAAGTGATCCTGAACTCCTACTTACGTCAAACATAACCAGAAACCGTGTTCACTTCCCGGACTCCGCCGAAAAGAGACCATCACGGCTACACACACGGTTGATGCGTTTTAATTCGGATCTGGTGTCAAGTTATCTACAACCGGACATTAACAAATTCCCATCTGCCTATAACCGCAGGCACGGCTTTCGAAAGATTATACCCTGCAGGGGTGTCCCAACTTAGCCCATGACAAGCTCTCGCGATCAACGAAGGAATAGACCTTCTCCCAGGAAGACCCGATCAGACTCGGAATCGCGGTTTACAAGACATTTCGACAATGGTAAAACAAGACCAGCAAGACCGCCCGATGCGCCGACAATCCCGATAGGAGCTGCACATATCTCGTTCTCAGGGCAACACCGGATGAACACTACGTACAACTAAAACCAGCCCTCGAGTTTCCCCGAGGTGGCGCTGCAAGTGGCTCTGGTTCGGACCAACACTTAGACAAGCACTGGCCCGGGGGGGGGGCGGGCTATAATAAAGATGACCCTTGGGTTAATTACTCCCAAGGGAAATATAGGTGGTGGTGAGGCAAATGGTAAAACCAATGTTGGGCCTTGCTGGAGGAGTTTTATTCAAAGCGAACTGTCAAGGGGGTCCCATAAATCACCCGACCGCGTAAGGAACGCAAAATCCGGGAACATAACACCGGTATGACAGAAACTAGGGCGGCAAGAGTGGAACAAAACACCAGGCATAAGGCCGAGCCTTCCACCCTTTACCAACTATATAGATGCATTAATAATAATATAAGAGATATTGTGATATCCCAACCAAAATCCTGTCCACCATGGAGAAATCTTCAACTTCACCTGCAACTAGCAACGCTATAAGAGGGCTGAGCAAAGCGGTAACATAGCCAAACAATGGTTTGCATAGGAAAGGTGTCAAAGGTTAGAGGTTCATGGCAATTTGGGATGGCTTGATAAACAGGTGATAGGTAGCGCATCATAGCGATAGAACGAAGCAACTAGCATAGCAATGATAGTAGTGAGATCCAGGGTAGCGGTCATCTTGCCTGAAATGCCGCAAGGAAGAAGAACGAGTCGATGAAGAAGACGAACGGGAGCAGTCGAACGAATCCTCATGAACGCAACATTACCGGAACTAAGAAGAAACACCGGAAAGAAACAAACAACATGGTAAATGCACAAGCATAAACATGACATGATGCACAAACAAGTATGATGCATGTCCGGTTTAATAAGGCATGGCATGGCAAAGTGCAACAAACAATACTACAAGTTAAGTGGAGATCAATATGCAACGAGTTGCATATTGACGAAACACCACATTCAAGTATTTAGTTCACTCTCGTTTATGCTACTCATCAAATTAAATGTTGTTAAACATGGCAAGAGGTGAGGCATAAGTAAACTAACTATTTAGGCAAGTTTAAATGAGGCCGGAACAACAAACAACAATTTCTGGAAAATCCTCATATGCAATTTATGAATTAGCTACTGTTCTGCCCTAAACCATATTTTAATGTTGTTAAACAATAAAACAAAGTGCACCATGTTAAACTAGGCATTTTTTCACCCCATTTACATATAAAGTTTATTAAATTTGGAGTTACGGTTATTAAGTTATGAAATAAACTAATTTAACATGTCGTTTGTGCAAAACAATGCAAACAACAATTTTAATCATTTTTAACAGGGATGAAAGTTGCATATTGTTAAAGAACATGAAAAACTGAGCAATATGCATATATGACATGTTTCATTTGGATGCATGGATATTTAGTTATTAACAATACAAAACAGGGGCATTTTCTGTAATTAACAATGCATTGCAAAAATGCAAAAATACATAGACTGAAAAAAAAAACATATGCACGGGCCAGAAGCATTAGAGTGCAGCGGCCCAGAAGTGGAATCGGGCCCAACCGGCTATGGGTGTGCACACTGGGGAAAAATTTTAAACAAAACAAGAATTGGGGAGAACCTGGGATTTGATCCCAGGACCTCCTGTGTTGGCCCAATCTACAGTAGCCACTATGCTAGCTGTCATGCTTGTGTTCAGAGAGGGGCACTACACTATTTGAACGGGGCAAAGGCCCGGTCTGGGAGCCATGGATGCACAACAACTTGCCGGCGACGACGGCGAGCAACGCATCGGCTACAGGTGCAGCAGAACAATGGCGGGGGTGCGGAAAAGGCTTGCGGTGGCCGTGGTGGGATGTGCGTATGTGTGGGTGCAGCAAGGGGCGGCCGGGTGCATGCAAAGCCTCGAGCACGAGCTCGCGCTCGACTCGGGCGCGGCCATGGCGAGAGACGGCGACATGCGGTAGGTGGGTATGGGGAGGCTTGTGACTGCGGTGCTGCGGCGCAGAGGGTGGCATGCGTGAATCAATGAGCAGAGCAACGGCATGAACACAAGCACGAACTCGAGGCCGTCCATGGTGGATATGAAATAGGCGGGCTCGAGAAGACGACTAAGGCGACAGAATTGAACCGAGGAGAGGCTGGGAGGAGTGGCTGCTCACCGAGGGGGTGATGCTGGAGTTGAACACGGTCACGGGTGACCGGAGACGGTGGGACGACGTGATGATCGACGGAGCCACTCGGGTCCGTGAAGCACAGGAAGATGATGAAGACGACATCGAGGAACTTGGCGATCCGGGCTCAGGGAGTCGCGGGGAGATGTTTCCGGAGTCGTGGGCCTTGCTGCGTAGGAAGATGATGACCGGGAGATACTGGCTACGCCGGGCTCGAGCTCATCTTGGCTGGTCATGGCGATGGCGACGGCAGGGGCGTGGGGAACTTACCTCGGCGGTGGGAAGGAGGCAGAAGAGGAAAAAACGGAGCGAGGAGGAAACCCTAGGGTTGGGGAAGGATTATATAGGAGGAAGGGAGCAGCTCCGGCCTTCAAATCAACCGGACTGCCGACGTGGATGCTCTGGATGTCCTGCCGTACAGTACAGGGAGAAGACGATGAATGAAAAGAGGAGGAGCTGGTGGGCTTGGCTTGGCTAAAAGGTGAGTGCAGGTGGGCTGGGGGGCTGGGAGGAACAGAGGGAACTGGGCTCTCTCCTCCTAATATGAAATTCTTCCTTTTCCTTATTTCTTCAACCAGAATTTAGGAGAAAAGAAAGAGGTGCTAGAGGTGGAATATTTCAGAAAAGAAAATATCCCTGGAGTCTTGATAATATGCACAATTTGAATAAATTGGTTTGGCAATTTTTTAGAGGAAAATAATAATTCAAGTTTGAATTAGATTCAAACTTGAGCCATTTTTTAACCCAACCAAATCATATTCATCTGAGCCGAAAATGGGCAGAGAGCATGTAGGCAAAGAGCAGGATTTATAGGAAAAGAATGAACATTTAGGGAGGACAGAAAAAGGCACTAGCAAAAATGAAAGGAATAAGAAGGAAGAAGGAGGTGTTGATGCATGGGTAGATTTGAGAGACATAGCAAGGGGTTTGGTCACGTGCAACATGCATAGATCAAGACAACAACATGAAGAATGCGATGCACATGGTGATTATGATGAAATGCAAAATGACAAAAGGCACAATGCAATGTAAACATAGGTGTTCATGAAGCAAGAAGCAAATATGACAAGGCACTCAACATGATCATGGCATAAACATATAGGAATCAAATATGCAAAACAATTATGATAATGCAACAAACATAATAAACACACGACAACAACTAAAATAAATGGGAGGCAAATGGAGCATCGGTCTCGGGGCGTTACAGATGATGAGTGCATCATCGTCCAGACTGTTCTCCTCTCCGGAGATAGATTGATTGATTTAACCCTCGGGATCGGCGTCATCTGGCATCGGCTCCGGACTATGTTCACCATCCACTGGCTCATCCTGCTCCATCGCTGGGTCAATGGGGTCGTCGGTTCCTTTGGAGTTAACCGGGGTATTATTCTTTCTTGCGTTGTTGTCGTTGTTTTTACTGTGGCGGGATTTAGAGCAGCGCCTACGACGTCGCTTTGGTGGGAGGGGATTATCCTTCGTTTCATCATCACCGTCGCCTTCTTTTGGCGTGTCCACCATATATATATATATATATATATATATATATATATATATATATATATATATATATATATATATATATATATATATATATATATATATCATATGATGAGGTGGCAGTCCAGCGCCCAGTGGGCGGTGGTTCCTGTTCTTCTCCCGCGTCGTCGTAAATACCATCGACGTCTTCGGAGTCGAAATCGAGCATGTTGGTTAAGTCATCGACAGTGGCTATGAAGTGTGTGGTGGGTGGGGAACGAATTTCTTCGATGTCCGCTTCCCACTCGAGCCGGACATAGTTCGGCCAAGGATCTCCCGACAAGGAAAGAGACCTTAATGAATTTAGCACGTCACCCAAGGGCGAGTGCTGAAAAATATCCGCGGCGGTGAACTCCATGACCGGTGCCCAATCAGATTCGATAGGCACGGATGTACGCGGTTCGGATCCTATAGCCGGAGACGAGTCCGAGGGTCCAATGACACCACCCTCACAGGAGGTGGGATCAGTGTTCGGCTCCAACGCCGATGAGTGTGCGGCCTCCCTGGCGGGGTCCATTGATACATCTCCGTCGTATCTATAATTTTTGATTGTTCCATGCCAATATTCTACAACTTTCATATACTTTTGGCAACTTTTTATACTATTTTTGGGACTAACATATTGATCCAATGCCCAGTGCTAGTTCCTGTTTGTTGCATGTTTTATGTTTCACAGAAACCCAATATCAAACAGAATCCAAACGGGATAAAAACGGGCGGAGAATTATTTTGTAATATTTGGGTTTTTCCGGAGGAAAAATTAACACGAAATGGTGCCTGTAGTGGCCACGCGAGAGGGGGGCACGCCCTACCCCCCCCCCCCACCCCCGGGCGCGCTTGGCACCCTCGTGGGCTACCCGTCAGGAGGTTGACGCTCTTCTTTTTCTCCAAGAAAGCTAATTTTATGAGAAAAATCTGGGCGAAAGATTCACCCCAATCGGAGTTACGGATCTCCGGATATAAACGAAACGGTGAAGGGGTAGAATCTGAGAACGCAGAAACAGAGAGATAGATCAAATCTGGGAGGGGCAAGTGCCCCTCCCATGCCATGGGAACCAAGGACCAGAGGGGAAACCCTTCTCCCATCTAGGGAGAAGGTCAAGGAAGAAGAATAAGAAGGGGGGCTCTCTCCACCTTGCTTCCGGTGGCGCCGGAACGCCGCCGGGGGCCATCATCATCATCGCGATCTTCACCAACAACTTCACCACCTTCATCACCAACTCCTCCCCCCTCTATGCAGTAGTGTAACCCCTCTCTTACCTGCTGTAATCTCTACTTAAACATGGTGCTCAACGCTATATATTATTTCCCAATGGTGTATGTCTATCCTATGATGCTTGAGTAGATCGGTTTTGTCCTATGGGTTAAATGATTATTGTGATTGGTTTGAATTGCATATTTTATTATTGGTGCTGTCCTATGGTGCTCTTCGTGTCGCACAAGCGTGAGGGATTCCCGCTGTAGGGTTTGCAATATGTTCATGATTTGCTTATGGTGGGTGGCGTGAGTGAACAGAAGCACAGACCCGAGTAAGTAGGTTGTTTGCGTATGGGATAAAGGGGACTTGAAGCTTTAATGCTATGGTTGGGTTTTACCTTAATGAATCTTTAGTAGTTGCGTATGCTTGCTAGAGTTCCAATCATAAGTGCATATGATCCAAGAAGAGAAAGTATGTTAGCTTATGTCTCTCCCTCAAATAAAATTGCAATAGTGATTACCGGTCTAGTTATAGATTGCCTTGGACAAATAACTTTCTCGTAACAAAAAGCTCTCTACTAATATTTACTTTATTGCTTCTTTATCTAAACAGCCCTACTTTTTATTTATGTGTTCTTTATTATCTTGCAAACCTATCCTATCACACCTACAAAGTAGTTCTAGTTTCATACTTGTTCTAGGTAAAGCGAATGTCAACCGTGCGTAGAGTCGTATCAGTGGCCGATAGGACTTGAGAGAGTATTTGTTCTACCTTTAGATCCTCATTGGGTTCGACAATATTACTTATCGAAAGAGGCTACAACTATCCCGTATACTTGCGGGTTATCAAGACCTTTTTCTGGCGCCGTTGCCGGGGAGTCATAGCATGGGGTGAATATTCTCGTGTGTGCTTGTTTGCTTTATCACTAAGTAATTTTTATTTGATGTTCTAAGTTGTTCTCTATCTTTAGTTATAGTTATGGAACACGAAATACCAAAAAAATTAGGTGTACTTGCTACTCATGGAGATGAGGAACCTCTTAAAACCCTCGATGGTCATTATGTTCAAGATATTATGTACTACTTTGATAATCCTGAGAAAACCCCATTCAACTTTATAATGGGAGTAACGTTGGATCAACGTGAATACTTTAGGGATTATCGCTTGACACAAAAAGGGAAACTATTATGGGATCAAATTAATATGTTGTGTTGGTATGCTCGGGATCTATGCTTGAGACATGATATACTTGTTGCTCTACGATGAAGGCTCCACACCTTCCCTTTTCATGCAAATTTAATGATGATAAAACCTTATCTTCTTATGCTAATGGTGTATATGATTACTATAATTTGGAACAAATAGAAGAATTTGTTGCTTTTATGGGTGCTTATGAGATTGAATCTATGTTTAAAGAGTTTGATGACTTTGATGATTCAGTTTATAGACCTGAAAAATTTTCTATACTTAAATGTTGTTATAAGAATTATGAATACAATTACAATATTGATGCATTTATTGAGAAAGTCTCCGCTGTCCAAGAAGAGGCTAATATTTTGCAGGAAGCTATGGAAGAATAAATTGATGAAACTGTGAGCTCGTTGGATGAAAAAGATGACGAGGAGAGCGAAGAACAAAAGGAGGAAGAGCGGAGTGATCACCCGTTCCCACCTTCTAATGGGAGTAACTCTTCAACTCATACATTATTTAATTCCCCTTCGTGCTTACCGAAGGATGATTGCTATGATGGTTGCTATGATCCCGTTGATTCTCTTGAAATATCCCTTTTTGATGATGCTTGCTATGCTTGTGGCCAAGATGCCAATATGAATGATGCTTATGGAGATGAACTTGCTATAGTTCCTTATGTTAAACATGAAATTGTTGCTATTACACCCACGCATCATAGTCCTATTATCTTTTTGAATTCTCCCAACTATACTATATCGGAGAAGTTTGTGCTTACTAAGGATTATATTGATGGGTTGCCTTTTACTACTACACATGATAATTTTGATAGATATAATATGCATGTGCTTGCTGCTCCTACTTGCAATTATTACAAGAGAGGAACTATATCTCCGCCTCTTTATGTTTCCAATATGATAGAATTGCAAGAAACTGCGTATACTATGCATTGGACTTTACTTAGTGTGCATGAATTGTTCTTTTATGACATGCCGATGCATAGGAAGAGAGTTAGACTTCGTCATTGCTTGATATATGTTAATTTGTGCTCACTACTAAATTACAAATCATTGTTAATTAAAATTGGCTTTGATATACCTTGGGATCCAGGTGGATCCATTACATGAGCACTATATGCCTAGCTTAACGGCTTTAAAGTAAGCGCTGCCTAGGAGACAACTAGGAAGTTTTAGAGAGTCATTTATTTCCGTTGAGTGCTTTTATGTCTAAAACAAAAAAATAAAGAGGGGAACCCAAAACTTTTCAAAAAGGAAAGTGAAAGTGAGAAAGACAAGCATTGTTGAAGTGGGAGCTAGCCTTGAACTTTGTTCATGCTCACGGAAACTTTGTGAATCTTGATTACAGAAACTTTTCATCAAAAATAATTATCCCCTTGTACAATTCCATTGTATTATAAAAATAATGTACCAAGGTTTGCCTTTAGGATGTTTACAGTGCTTGTTGGTTTGTATGGTGCAGGACAGAAACTTTGGCTGTAGTGCGCGATTTTACCTTTTTTACTGGAACGACAAACGGTTCTGATTCTTTTTGCACTGTCTTGATGTAAATGTTTTATTTTTCCTAATTTTAGTAGAATTTTTGGGGTACCATAAGTATGGTGAATGTTCAGATTGCTACAGACTGTTCTGTTTTTGACAGATTCTATTTTTGATGCATAGTTTGCTTGTGTTGATGAAACTATCAATTTATATCAGTGGATTAAGCCATGAAAAAGTTATATTATAATAGACACAATGCAAAAACAAAATATGAATTGGTTTTCAACAGTACTTAGAGTGGTGATTTGCTTTATTATACTAACGGATCTTACCGAGTTTTCTGTTGAAGTTTTGTGTGGATGAAGTGTTTGATCGAGGAGGTCTCGATATGAGGAAAAGGAAGAGAGGCAAGAGCTCAAGCTTGGGGATGCCCAAGGCACCCCAAGTAAATATTCAAGTAGTCTGAAGCGTCTAAGCTTGGGGAATGCCCCGGAAGGCATCCCCTCTTTCTTCAACAAGTATCGGTATGTTTTCGGATTCGTTTCGTTCATGCGATATGTGCAAGTCTTGGAGCGTATTTTGCATTTAGTTTTCACTTTTCTTTTATGCACCATGCTGGTATGAGATAGTCCTTGGTTGATTTATAGAATTCTCATTGCACTTCACTTAAATCTTTTGAGTATGGCTTTATAGAATGCTTCATGTGCTTCACTTATATCATTTGAAGTTTGGATTGCCTATTTCTCTTCACATAGAAAACCGCCATTTGTAGAATGCTCTTTGCTTCACTTATATTTGTTACAGCGTGGGCATATCTTTTGTAGAAAGAATTAAACTCTCTTGCTTCACTTATATCTATTTAGAGAGATGACAGGAATTGGTCATTCACATGGTTAGTCATAAAATCCTACATAAAACTTGTGGATCACTGAATATGATATGTTTGATTCCTTACAATAGTTTTGCGATATAGAGGTGATGATATGTGGGAGGTACTAGTAGATGGTTGTGTTTAGTAAGGATGTTGGTGTTAAGGTTTGTGATTCCCGAAGCATGCAGGTATGGTCTACTAACTATGTAACCAAATTGGCGCACATTGTATTTTGATTGTTTATCTTTGCGTGAAGGTCGGGGGAGTGCGATGGCTAACTCCTACCAACCTCCCCCCTAGGAGTATGCATGTAGTACTTTGTTTCAAGGGCTAATAAATTTTTGCAATAAGTATGTGAGTTCTTTATGACTAATGTGGAGTCCATGGATTATACGCACTTTTACTTTTCCATCATTGCTAGCCTCTTCGGTACCGTGCATTGCCCTTTCTCACCTCGAGAGTTGGTGCAAACTTCGCCGGTGCATCCAAACCCCGTGATACGATATGCTCTATCACACATAAGCTTCCTCACATCTTCCTCAGAACAGCCACCATACCTACCTATCATGGCATTTCCATAGCCATTCCGAGATATATTGCCATGCAACTTCCATCATCATCATATACATGACTTAAGCATTCATTGTCATATTGCTTTGCATGATCGTAAGATAGCTAGCATGATGTTTTCATGGCTTGTCCATTTTTTGATGTCATTGCTACGCTAGATCGTTGCACATCCCAGTACACCGCCGGAAGCATTCATATAGAGTCATATCTTTGTTCCAGTATCGAGTTGTAATATTGAGTTGTAAGTAAATAAAAGTGAGATGATCATCATTATAGAGCATTGCCCCATGAAAAAAAAGAAAAAGAAAAAAAGGAAAGGCCAAAGAAGCCTAAATAAAAAACGGGGCCAAAGAAGCCCACCCAAAAAAAAGAAAAAAAAAGAAGAAAAGAAAAGGGACAATGTTACTATCCTTTTTCCACACTTGTGCTTCAAAGTAGCACCATGTTCTTCATATAGAGAGTCTCCTATATTGTCACTTTCATATACTAGTGGGAATTTTCATTATAGAACTTGGCTTGTATATTCCAATGATGGGCTTCCTCAAATGCCCTAGGTCTTCATGAGCAAGCAAGTTGGATGCACACCCACTTAGTTTTCAGTTTGAGCTTTCATACACTTATAGCTCTAGTGCATCCGTTGCATGGCAATCCCTACTCCTCGCATTGACATCAATTGATGGGCATCTCCATAGCCCATTGATTAGCCACGTCGATGTGAGACTTTCTCCCTTTTTTGTCTTCTCCACATAACCTCCACCATCATATTCTGTTCCACCCATAGTGCTATATCCATGGCTCACGCTCATGTATTGCGTGAAGGTTGAAAAAGTTTGAGAATACTAAAGTATGAAACAATTGCTTGGCTGACACCAGGATAGGCATGAGGGGTACCTTGTGTTAAGAAAAGGGAGCATACAAGACTATATGATTTTGTAGGGATAACGTTCTGGAAGCATTAATATTTTGAAAGACATGATTGTTTGTTGGAATGCCCTAATTATTATTGTTTTTATGTCAAATGATAGACTATTGCTTTGAATCACTCGTGTCTTAATATTCATGCCATGATTAGATATATGATCAAGATTATGCTAGGTAGCATTCCACATCAAAAATTATCTTTTTTATCATTTACCTACTCGAGGACGAGCAGGAATTAAGCTTGGGGATGCTGATATGTCTCTGTCGTATCTATAGTTTTTGATTGTTCCATGCCAATATTCTACAACTTTCATATACTTTTGGCAACTTTTTATACTATTTTTGGGACTAACATATTGATCTAGTGCCTAGTGCGAGTTCTCGTTTGTTGCATGTTTTATGTTTCGCAGAAACCCAATATCAAACGGAATCCAAATGGGATAAAAACGAACGGAGATATATTTTGGAATATTTGGGATTTTCCGGAGAAGAATCAACGCGAAACGGTGCCCGAGGTGGCCGCAAGACAGGGGGCGCGCCCTCCCCCCGGGCACGCCTGGCACCCTCGTGGGCCACCCGTAAGGCGGTTGACGCTCTTCTTTTTCCACAAGAAAGCGAATTTTATGAGAAAAATCTGGGCGAAAGATTCACCCCAATCGGAGTTACGATCTCCGGATATAAAAGAAATGGCGAAGGGGCAGAATCTGAGAACGCAGAAACAGAGAGATAGATCCAATCTCGGAGGGGCTCTCGCCCCTCCCACGCCATGGGAGCCAAGAACCAGAGGGGAAACCCTTCTCCCATCTAGGGAGCAGGTCAAAGAAGAAGAAAAAGAAGGGGGGCTCTCTCCCCCTTGCTTCCGGTGGCGCCGGAACGCTGCCGGGGGCCATCATCATCACCGCGATCTTCACCAACAACTTCACCGCCTTCATCACCAACTCTTCCCCCTCTATGCAGCAGTGTAACCCCTCTCTTACCCGCTGTAATCTCTACTTAAACATGGTGCTCAACGCTATATATTATTCCCAATGGTGTATGGCTATCCTATGATGGTTGACTAGATCCGTTTTGTCCTATGGGTTAATTGATGATCGTGATTGGTTTGAGTTGCATATTTTATTATTGGTGCTGTCCTATGGTGCTCTCCGTGTCGCGCAAGCGTGAGGGATTCCCGCTGTAGGGTTTGCAATATGTTCATGATTTGCTTATGGTGGGTGGCGTGAGTGAACAGAAGCACAGACCCGAGTAAGTAGGTAGTTTGCGTATGGGATAAAGGGGACTTGATGCTTTAATGCTATGGTTGGGTTTTACCTTAATGAATCTTTAGTAGTTGTAGATGCTTGCTAGAGTTCCAATCATAAGTGCATATGATCCAAGAAGAGAAAGTATGTTAGCTTATGCATCTCCCTCAAATAAAATTGCAATAGTGATTACCAGTCTAGTTATCGATTGCCTTGGACAAATAATTTTCTCGTAACAAAAAGCTCTCTACTAATATTTACTTTATTGCTTCTTTATCTAAACATCCCCTACTTTTTATTTATCTGTTCTTTATTATCCTGCAAACATCCTATCACACCTACAAAATACTTCTAGTTTCATACATGTTCTAGGTAAAGCGAACGTCAAGCGTGCGTAGAGTCGTATCAGTGGCCGATAGGACTTGAGAGAGTATTTGTTCTACCTTTAGCTCCTCGTTGGGTTTGACACTCTTACTTATTGAAAGAGGCTACAACTATCCCATATACTTGCGAGTTATCATCCATCCACCTGTCCTCGGAAGGCACGATCTGCTCCGGATTGATTCCCGGCACCGCTGCAGGCGCGATCTCCCAAATACTGTCCGGCGGCAGATCAAAGTCATGCCCGTCGTGACTGTCCGGCGCACCTGACATGGGCTCGAATCCATCGAAGATCAAGTCTCTGCGGATGTCGGCAGTATAGTTCAAGCTTCCAAACCTGACCTGATGGTCAGGGGCGTAGCTATCGATCTGCTCCAGATGGCCAAGCAAGTTGGCCCGTAGTATGAAGCCGCCAAATATGAAGATCTGCCCAGGAAGAAAAACCTCCTCCTGGACCGTGTCATTGAAGATGATTGAAGGAACCATCAAGCCTTACCGCGACGACACAGTGGAACTCTCAATGAAAGCACCAATGTCGGTGTCAAAACCGGCGGATCTCAGGTAGGGGGTCCCGAACTATGCGTCTAAGGCTAATGGTAACAGGGGACAGGGAACATGGTGTTTACCCAGGTTTGGGCCCTCTCGATGGAGGTAATACCCTACTTCCTGCTTGATTGATCTTGATGATACGAGTATTACAAGAGTTGATCTACCACGAGATCATAGAGGCTAAACCCTAGAAGCTAGGCTATGATTATGATTGTTGTTGTCCTACGGACTAAACCCTCCGGTTTATATAGACATCGGAGGGGGCTAGGGTTACACAGAGTCGGTTACAGAGAAGGAGATCTACATATCTGAATCGCCAAGCTTGCCTTCCACGCAAAGGAGAGTCCCATTCAGACACGGGACAGAGTCTTCAATCTTGTATCTGCATAGTCCAATAGTCCGGCCAAAGTATATAGTTCGGCTGCCCGAGGACCCCTTAATCCAGGACTCCCTCTGGGCTCCTGAAGGTGCATCTCCATATCCGCCAGGTTCGCCTAGTTCCTAGCCTCCCGAGCTGCCAGGACGTCCCGCATGCAGTGCTGGAACACCACAGCCGCGCTCGGCAGGCCGAAGGGCATGCGAACGTAGCTATGAGATGGACCCTCGCATCGGCCGACACGGGACGGCCAAAAGAGTGGCCGATATGCGGCCCTATTGAGCCCTGGGATGTAGATGCAGATGCGGAACTCCTTACCCTCTCCAGGGCAATGAGCCACGCCCCGTGGTGGGCGGCGATCGCCCTGCAGAACCATTGCCTCTTGGATCTCCTCGACTGCCTTGCTGATGAACTCCTGAGCGCCTTACGCCTTATGCCATGCACCTTCTCCTGGGAAGCGTGCATTGAAGCATGCCTCCACGTGGTGCCCGAGCGCCTTCCTTGAGACGCTGGCTAGGTCTGAGGCCCTCCAGAGGAGAGCCCCCGAGCACAGCCTGAGAGGGGCACCGGGCGCGCTTCCTATGCGATAGGTGAAGGCACCCCATCCATGGACACGAGGCTTAGCGTTGTGCTGTTGGGTGATGGTTTCTCGTGAGATCCCTTACCCAGCTGTAGCTTCTTTGTCTTGGGGGCGACCTCAGGAGGGAGGACACCGCCCTCGTCTTCAGGGTTCTCAACTGCTGCGGCCTGGTAGGTGCGCTCGAGGGAGCACACCGCGTCCTTTTCCTTGCAGGCGACTGTGATGATGCCGCCGCTCCCTGGCATCTTGAGGACGTTGTAGCCGTGGTGCGTTGCTGCCATGAACTTGGCCAGTGCTGGGTACCCAAGGATCGTGTTGTATGGCAGACGAATGTTGGCGACATCGAAGACGATGAGCTCGGTGTGGTAGTTGCCGTGCTTGCCGAAGGTGATAGGGAGACAGATCTGCCCTATCAGATGCGTGGAACCGTCGGTCACTCCTGAGAACAGCTTGGTAGGCTGAAGCTGGTGGTACGCCACTTCGAGTCTATTGAACGTCTGGACAGAGAGAACATTGAGCCCAGCTCCACCATCAATGAGGGTCTTGGTGATGACCACGTTGCTGATGACACGCAAGCAGAGCATTAGGAGCGCGCCAGTAGTGGCCACGCACTTGAGATGATCGGAGGAGTTGAAGGTGATGGCATATTTGGACCACTTGAGCGGGCGAGTTGCCTCGGGCTTGGGGAGCGCTACGTCCACATTGCACGCGAACTGCTTGAAGATGCGGTGAGAGGCTGGGGCCTGAGAGCCGCCCAGGATGCAAGCGATGGCTTGAGGCTCCTGGAAGCCCCCAGCCCCCTCGTTCTGGTGATGATCTTTGTTCCTTTTTGGTGGTCAAGGTAGTGGAGGAAGAGCGACGTTGCCCTGAGGCCGATCCTCATGAGGCTGGTCCCTTCAGGCACCCTCGCAAGGCTGGCCCTGCCAGCGGTCCTCCCGAGGCTGGTCGCGCCACTCCTGGCGATGGTCGCGGCCATCCTAGCATCCTCCACCTCATACACATCCGTGACCATAGCCTCGATCGCTGCGCTCAGGGCGTCGTCTGAAGCGCCCATCGCGGAGGGCCCTGAGCTCCTGGCAGTCGTTGGTGTTGTGGCTGTGGACGTTGTGGAAGACGCGGAACGGTCAGTTGCTCTTGGATGACTCGGGGTGGTCGGAGCCGCGCTTCATCTCTGGCTCGGCTGCAAGCACAGCTGGTCCCTTGCGCTTCATGTCCTTGGCCTTAGCTTTCTTGTCTACTAGGTCAGCATCAGGGAGCTCGAGGAGGGAGATACGTCCCTCCTTAGCCCTCGCGCACTTGTTCGCCATGTTGAACATCTCCAGGGCTGTGCATAGGTCCTCGTGAACGGTGAGCTCCTCCTTCATCTTGACGTCACGGAAGCCATCAGTGAACGCCGAGATGATGGCCTCGTCCGACACCTTGGGGGTCTTGAGGCAAATGTTGTTGAAGCGCTGGATGTACTTTTGCAGGGTCTCCCCTGGCTGCTGCTTGATGCGTTGTAGGTCACCTGCGGCCAGCGGGTGGTGGCGAGTGCCCTGGAAGTTGGCGATGAAGCGGTCACGCATCTCGTCCCAAGAGGAGACAGATCCCACGAGGAGGCTCAGGAGCCAGGAGCACGCGCCATCCTTGAGGGCCATGGGAAACCAGTTCGCCATGATCTTCTCATCACCGTTGGCCGCCTCGATGCTCAGCTCGTAGAGCTGAAAGAACTCGGCGAGGTTGGCGGTGCCGTCGTAGCATGGGGGCAGGTCAGGCTTGAACTTCCCCGGCCAGACAACGTTGTGAAGCTCCGGGGTGAACGCGCGGCACCCTGTTGTGGTCACGGGAGCCTGTCTAGGAGGCGGAGCCTGGTCTTGGTGACCGCGTGCCACCATCATCACAGGCGGCACATGGTCTTGGCATGGGGGTGCTAGAAGCACACGTGCATCTTCTTAGGGCTGCTGCACCACCTGGCAGCTCGCCTCTTCACGCGCAGGCACCTGGCGCGGCAGGTCACGCCGCGGTGCCACCCGCCTTGGCTCGACGATGGCGCCCTGGGCTGGAGGTGGTGGAGGTGCCCCATGATCCACGTCCCCCGCGGCAGGCGACTACTGAGGCAGCGAGCGGACCGGCGGCGCTGACGAGCTCGGCGATGCGCTCGAGCCACTCCTTGTAGAGGTCGTCGACTGGAGCTCCCGCGCCATGAGCAGAGTAGCTTGCGCGTTTGCCAGGCCATGACACGCGTGGGAGGATGAAGTAGCCGGGGTCAGCGACGGAGTGGCGGTGCAGCCGTCATGGTGCACCTATGCAGCGATGAAGCTTGCTGCTCGTGGCCGGTTGGGCCCGTGGCAGCGTTGGCTGCTGGTGATGGAGGACGACGAGGACAGCCGTTGCCTGCCGGAGCTGTCTGAGCGACGCGGGCGGCAAGCGCGGCCCGGCGCTCAGTGCGGGCCCGACGTGCGTCAGCCATGGAAGTGTCGGAGTGGCGGTGGATCGATCGATGGAAGAGAGGATCGGACGCACCCCTACCTGGTGCGCCAAATGTCGGATTTCGGGTTCCACAACCCCTTGATAGGTTCGAACTCTGGGGTGCGCGCGAAGATCTCAACCTACCCAGCCTGCCAACTCGTGATCTTCCCATGCCTAGCGCGTCGAGCTCAAAGGGACAGAGAGACACATCTGTTTATCCTGGTTCGGACCACCATGCGGTGTAATACCCTACTCCAGCGTTTTGGTGGATTGCCTCGATGGGCTGAGGATGGAATAGTACAGTGGATGAACTGGCCTCAGCAGGTGAGGTATTCTTGAGCTCGAGAGAGCTGGTGAGGTGGAATGGCTTTGCTCTATTCATCCCCCTTCTTGACGGTGGCTAAGTCCTATTTATAGTGGCCTTGTTTCTCTTCTCAAATGTTGGCGGGAAGGGATCCCACAACGGCCAGATTTGAAGTGGGACAAGTAGTACATCCTATCCTAACTAAAGTGGTCTTCGCCTACGAAAAGCATCTGGTCGTGCCACCATGGTGGGCTCGGTGATGACCTCCGTCCTGCCGTCCTAGCGGTCTTGGTCTTGTTGCACCGGAACGGAAACCTTTGGCTGATTCCTCGGGACTCCGCACCTGCCGCTTGCCTCCTTTGGACCAAAGGGGAAACTGGCGCTCTGCGCCTGCTGGCGCACGCCTAGCCTTGGTCGTCATGGCTCGCGTCAGTTGAGCCTCATGAGGTGCACCTTGCATAGAACTCTCCGCCCCTCAGGAGCCAGCCTGAGGAGGCCGATCCCTTCGGGGGTCTTGGCGTTGTCCGCCTCGCGAGGCTTGGCCTCTCGCGAGGGTCTTGAGTTGTCGATTCTGAAGCTGGGCCGTACTAGGCCGTCGATGTTGAAGCTGGGCCGTACCATGCCATCGATGGAGTCGTGCAGTGGCCGCAGGCAGGCAAGTCTGGGCACCCCCGTATCCAGAACACCGACACTCCCACCTTTCATCCGGTACGTGCTTGGCGAAGCCCTACCGGAATTCTGTTGCTGCCATCATCACCATACCACCATGTTCGTTCCTATCTCATCTACCTCCTCTCCTTCACTTGCTGGATAAAGAAGGAGAGGACACCATCGATATGAACGTGTCCTAATCTCGGAGGTGCCGTTTGTTTGGCACTAGATCGGACTAGATCGTGATTGGAACGTGTAGAGTACGACTACATCAACCGCGTTACGGCGCTAATGCTTTCGGTCTAAAAGGGTATGTAGATACACTCTTCTCTCATTGCTTTGCATCTCCTAGATTAGAACTTGGGTGTTCATAGGAATTTTTTTGATTTCATGCTTCATTCCCCGTCAGCGGCATCATGAGTTAGGTCTATGCGTAGATGTATATGCACAAGTAGAAACAATGAAGTTGTGGGCGGTGATGTTCAAATTGCTTACTTCCTATGTATTATTTGGGTTCGGCGGTTTTGTGGGATGATGCAGCTCGGACCAACCTTACTTGTCCTCACACAAGAGACCAGTTCCACTGACTGACATGCAACTTGTATTGCATAAAATTGACTTTGTGGGTGTCTGTCTCTCCCACCTTAGTTGAATCTGACTTGACAACGGCGGTCCTTGTAGAAGGTTAAAAGGCAACTTGTATATCACCGTTGTGGTTTTGTGTAGATGAGAATGGTTCTTATAGTTTGCCCTAGCAACCACGTAAAAATTGCGACAACAAAGTAGAGGACGTCTAATTTGTTTTTGCAGGGCATGTTGTGATGTGGTATGGCCAAAACATGATGTGATATATTGATGTATACTACTCAACCTTCTTCTTATAGACGTTGTTGGGCCTCCAAGTGTAGAGGTTTGTAGGACAGTAGCAAATTTCCCTCAAGTGGATGACCTAAGGTTTATCAACTCGTGGGAGGCGTAGGTTGAAGACGGTCTCTCTCAAACAACCCTGCAACCAAATAACAAAGAGTCTCTTATGTCCCCAACACACCCAATACAATGGTAAATTGTATAGGTGCACTAGTTCGGCGAAGAGATGGTGATTCAAGTGCAATCTAGAAGGTAGATATAGGTTTTTGTAATCTAAAAATATAGAAACGGCAAGGTAACTAATGATAAAAGTGAGCACAAACGGTATTGCAATGCTAGGAAACAAGGCCTGGGGTTGATACTTTCACTAGTGCAAGTTCTCTCAACAATAATAATATAACTGGATCGTATAACTATCCCTCAACATGCAACAAAGAGTCACTCCAAAGTCACTAATGGCGGAGAACAAACAAAGAGATTATTGTAGGGTACGAAACCACCTCAAAGTTATCCTTTCTGATCGATCTATTCAAGAGTCTGTAGTAAAATAACACGAAGCTATTCTTTACGTTTGATCCATCCTAGAGTTCATACTAGAATAACACCTTAAGACACAAATCAACCAAAACCCTAATGTCACCTAGATACTCCAATGTCACCTCAAGTATCCGTGGGTATGATTATACGATATGCATCACACAATCTCAGATTCATCTATTCAACCAACACAAAGAACTTCAAAGAGTGCCCCTAAGTTTCTACCGGAGAGTCAAGACGAAAACTTGTGCCAACCCCTATGCATAGATTCCCAAGGTCACGGAACCCGCAAGTTGATCACCAAAACATACATCAAGTGAATCAATAGAATACCCCATTGTCACCACGGGTATCCCACGCAAGACATACATCAAGTGTTCTCAAATCCTTAAAGACTCAATCCGATGAGATAACTTCAATGGGAAAAATCAATCCATTACAAGAGAGTAGAGGGGGAGAAACATCATAAGATCCAACTATAATAGCAAAGCTCGCGATACATCAAGATCGTGTCAAATCAAGAACAAGAGAGAGAGAGAGAGAGAGAGAGAGAGAGAGAGATCAAACACATAGCTACTGGTACATACCCTCAGCCCCGAGGGTGAACTACTCCCTCGTTGTCATGGAGAGTGTCGGGATGATGAAGATGGCCACCGGTGAGGGATGCCCCCTCCGGCAGGGTGCCGGAACAGGGTCTCGACTGGTTTTTGGTAGCTATAGAGGCTTGTGGTGGCGGAACTCCCGATCTATTGTGTTCGTGGAAGTTTTCGGGGTATATGGGTATACATAGGAGGAAGAAGTAGGTCAGTGGAGCTGCGAGGGGCCCACGAGGTTGGGGGTGCCCAGGGGCAGGCGCGCCTCCCTGCCTTGTGACTTCCTCGCTTCTTTCTTGATGTCCACTCCAAATCCTCTGGATCACGTTTGTTCCAAAATTAACTCTCCCGAAGGTTTCATTCCGTTTGGACTCCGTTTGATATTCCTTTTCTGCGAAACACTGAAATAGGCAAAAAAACAACAATTTGGACTGCGCCTCCGATTAATAGGTTAGTCCCACAAACAATATAAAAGTGTATAGTAAAGCCCATTAAACATCCAAAACAAATAATATAATAGCATGGAATAATAAAAAATTATAGATATGTTGGAGACGTATCAAGCATCCCCAAGCTTAATTCCTGCTTGTCCTCGAGTAGGTAAATGATAAAAACAGAATTTTTGATGTGGAATGCTACCTAGCATAATTCTCAATGTAATTTTCTTTATTGTGGCATGAATGTTCAGATCCAAAAGATTCAAGGTAAAAATTTAATATTGACATAAAAATAGTAATACTTCAAGTATGCTAACCAAGCAGTTTATGCCTTATCAAAATAACATAGCCAAAGAAAGCTTATCCCTACAAAATCATATAGTTTGGCCATGCTTCATTTCCGTCACACAAAATGCTCCCATCATGCACAACCCCCGTTTCACGCAAGCAATTGGTTCATACTTTTTAACGCGCTTCAGCCTTTTCAAGCCTCACGCAATACATGAGCGTAAGCCATGGACATAGCATTATGAGTGGAGTAGAGTATGATGATAGGGATTATGTGAGAAAACAAAAAAGGAGAAAGTCTCACATTGACGCGGCTAACCAACGGGCTATGGAAATGCCCATCAATTGATGTCAATACGAGGAGTAGGGATTGCCATGCAACGGATGCACTAGAGCTATAAATGTATGAAAGCTCATAAAAAAGAAACTAAGTGGGTGTGCATCCAACTTGCCTGCTCATGAAGACCTAGGGCATTTTGAGGAAGCCCATCATTGGAGTATACAAGCCAAGTTCTATAATGAAAAATTCCCACTAGTATATGAAAGTGACAAAATAAGAAACTCCCTATCATGAAGATCATGGTGCTATTTTGAAGCACAAGTGTGGAAAAAGGATAGTAACATTGTCCCTTCTCTCTTTTTCTCTCATTTTTATTTGGGCTTCTTTGGCCTCTTTTTTTTGTCCGGAGTCTCATCCCGACTTGTGGGGGAATCATAGTCTCCATCATCCTTTCCTCACATGGGACAATGCTCTAATAATGGAAATCATCACACTTCTATTCATTTACAACTCAAGAATTACAACTCAATACTTAGGACAAAATATGACTCTATGTGAATGCCTCCGGCAGTGTACTGGAATATGCAATGAATCAAGAGCAACATGTATGAAAGAATTATAAAAGTGGCTTTGCCACAAATACGATGTCAACTACATGATCATGCAAAGCAATATGACAATGATGGAGCGTGTCATAATAAACGGAATGATAGAAAGTTGCATGGCAATATATCTCGGAATGGCTATGGAAATGCCATAATAGGTAGGTATGGTGGCTGTTTTGAGGAAGATATAAGGAGGTTTATGTGTGATAGAGTGTATCGTATCACGGGGTTTGGATGCACCGGCGAAGTTTGCACCAACTCGCAAGGTGAGAAAGGGCAATGCGCGATACCATAGAGGCTAGCAAATTGCGGAAGGGTAAGAGTGCGTATAATCCATGGACTCACATTAGTCATAAAGAACTCATATACTTATTGCAAAATTTTATTAGCCCGCGAAGCAAAGTACTACTATGCATGATCCTAGGGGGGGGGTTGGTATGAGTTAACCATCGCGCGATCCCGACCTCCACTCATAAGGAAGGCAATCAAAGAACACCCCATGCTTCAAATTTGTCACACAACGCTCACCATACATGCATGCTATGGGACTTGCCAACTTTAACACAAGTATTTCTCAGTTTCATAATTACCCAACTAGCATGATTCTAACATTACCACCATTATATCTCAAAACAATTATCAAGTATCAAATTTATCATAGTATTTAATGCACTCTATATGAATGTTTTTATTATACCCAACTTGGATGCCCATCATATTAGGACTAATTTTATAACTAAAGCAAATTACCATGTTGTTTGAGACTCTCAAAATAATATAAGTGAAGCATGAGATTTCATCTATTTTTTCAAATAAAACCACTGTCGTGCTCTAAAAAGATATAAGTGAAGCACTAGAGCAAATGACAAACTACTCCGAAAGATATAAGTGAAGATCAATGAGTAGTCGAATAATTATGAAACTATGTGAAGACTCTCTAACATTTAAGAATTTCAGATCTTGGTATTTTATTCAAACAGCAAGAAAAACAAAACAAAATGACATTTCAAGGATAGCACACATCATGTGAAGAAGTAAAAACTTAGGTTCAACCGATACTAACCGATAATTGTTGAAGAAGAAAGGTGGGATGCCTACCGGGGCATCCCCAAGCTTAGATGCTTGAGACTTCTTGGAATATTATCTTGGGGTGCCTTGGGCATCCCCAAGCTTGAGCTTTTGTGTCTCCTTAATTCCTTTTATACTCCCTCCGTTCCTCAATATAAGGTGTATTATTTTTCCAAAAAGTCAAACTTCTCTAAGTTTGACCTAGTTTATAGACAAAAATATCAATGTCTAGAATACCAAATCATTATCACTAGATTCATCATGAACTATATTTTTACATTTTATATATTTAGTATTATAAATCTTTATATATTTTACTCTAAGTTGGTCAAACATGGATAATAGTTGACTTTTTCAAAAACTAATACACCTTATATTTAGGAACAGACGGAGTATCTTGGTTTCCTAAATCTTGAAAGCTTCATCCACACCAAACTCAACAAGAACTCGTGAGACAAGTTAGTATAAACCAATGCAAAAACCTTATCATTTTCTACTGTAACTGTTAGATAATAACGAGAATAAACGAGACAGGAGAGACACGAATTTTTACGTGGAAACCCTCGCGGGAGAAAACCACGGACGCATGAAGGCGCAATCACTATGAGGAGGAGTATTACAAGCACGAGACGACAGACCGTCTTTAGGTGTGACTACATGGAGTATATATGAGGGGCAACACATAGGGGTCCTTGTAGGACAAGTAAACAAGTTGTACGCGTCGGTACCAACGCAAAGGCCCACACCGTATGTACTACGTCTAGTCCAGGTAGAATTTAGATCACAATTTAACAATCTCCACCTTGAGCCAAATTCCCTCCAGTAGTCGAAGAAAGCAAATAACTCCATCCAAATCAGCATAAACACATTGTGCGTCAAAGTCCATAGGACTAGTGAGAAATACCAACTAAGCCTGAGCAAAGCTCAAACTTATTGGTCGGAACTGGCTTTGTCATCACGTTAGCAGGATTATGATGAGTACTTATCTTGCATACCTTTAAATTGCCTTCAGCAACAACATCTCGAATATAGTGATATCCGACATCAATGTGGTTTGTCCTCTCATGATACATTGGATTCTTGGTAAGATATATAGCACTTTGACTATCACTAAATATGGTAGGGCAAGATGAATCTCCACAAAGCTCAGTGTATAAACCTTTCAACCAAATAGCTTCTTTGCATGCCTCAGAAATAGCCATATACTTGGCATCAGTAGTGGAACAAGCCACAATAGACAGCAAAGTTGCTCTCCAACTCACAGCACAACCACCAATGGTGAAAACATAACCTGTGAGTGATCTTCTCTTGTCCAAATCACCAACAAAATCAGAATCAACAAAACCAACAAGTCCATATCCAGTTTTCCCAAACTGTAAGTAAGCATTAGAAGTACCACACAGGTGTCTGAAAATCCACTAAACTGCTTTCAAATGCCCTTTTCCAGGATTAACCATGTATCTACAGACAACACTCAATGCATAAGATAAATACAGACGAGAACAAACCATGGCATACATAAGTGAACCAACTGCACTTGAATAGGGAACTCTAGACATGTACTCAATATCTGCATCTGACTTAGGACATAAAGCTGATGATAATTTAAAGTGTGCAGCTAATGGTGTACTCACCGGCTTGGCATTATGCATATTAAAACGACAAAGAACTTTATCAATATATCCGTTCTGACTTAGATATACTTTTCCAGATGGTCTATCTCTGGATATTTCCATGCCAAGAATTTTCTTTGCTGCACCCAAATCCTTCATCTCAAATTCATTACTCAATTGCTTCTTTAGTTTATTAATATCTGACATAATCTTTGCAGCAATAAGCATATCATCAACATAAAGGAGCAAATAAATAGTTGAACTGTTGACAGTTTTCAAATAAACACAACTATCATAATTAGACCTTTTGAAACCATGAGAGAGCATAAAAGTGTCAAATCTCTTGTACCACTGTCTTGGGGATTGCTTCAATCCATACAGAGATATCTTTAACTTGCAGACAAGCTTTTCTTTTCCAGGAATAACAAAACCTTCAGGTTGTTCCATATAAATATGTGTCACGCCCAATATGCGACCCTATCCAAAAGGAACTCGAAGGTCCCACCAAGGATAGACCCGCATATTGAAACGCTTTTGCAAGGTGGATATCATTACATCAACATTACATAATAGATGGGGTTACATACCAGAGGCATACAATGCCACATGAATACAACATCACAATCCATCAGAGCATCATCCGACTACGGATGAAACACAAACAGAAACTCAAACGACATCCACCCTGCTAGCCCAGGCTGCCGACCTGGAACCTATCCCCTGATTGAAGAAGCAGAAGAAGAACTCAACGCAAGCAAGCATCGCTCTCGCGTCATGATCATCGCATAACCTGTACCTGCAACTGTGGTTGTAGTAATCTGTGAGCCACGAGGACTCAGCAATCCCATTACCATGGGTATCAAGACTAGCAAAGCTTAATAGGAAAGGAAGGGGTAAAGTGGTGAGGTTGCAGCAGCGACTAAGCATATATGGTGGCTAACATACGCAAATAAGAGCGAGAAGAGAGCAAGCAGAACGGTCGTGAAACTAGCAATGATCAAGAAGTGATCCTGAACTCCTACTTACGTCAAACATAACCCTGAAACCATGTTCACTTCACGGACTCCGCCGAAAAGAGACCATCATGGCTACACACACGGTTGATGCATTTTAATTCGGATCTGGTGTCAAGTTATCTACAACCGGACATTAGAAAATTCCCATCTGCCTATAACCGCAGGCACGGCTTTCAAAAGAAAGATTATACCCTACAGGGGTGTCCCAACTTAGCCCATGACAAGCTCTCGCGATCAACGAAGGAATAGACCTTCTCCCAGGAAGACCTGATCAGACTCGGAATCCCGGTTTACAAGACATTTCGACAATGGTAAAACAAGACCAGCAAAGCCTCCCACTGTGCCGACAAATCCCGATAGGAGCTGCACATATCTCGTTCTCAGGGCACACCGGATGAGCCGGACGTCGGGTTGGCATAGACCCTGGTTGCCCAGGGGGCACCGGACATCGCTCGGTTTGGACCAGCACTTAGACAAGCACTGGCCCGGGGGGGGGGGGTAAAATAAAGATGACCCTCGAGAGAGCGACTCCCAAGGGAAAAAGGGCTAGGTGAGGCAAATGGTAAAACCAAGGTTGGGCCTTGCTGGAGGAGTTTTATTCAAAGCGAACTGTCAAGGGGGTCCCATAAATCACCCGACCGCGTAAGGAACGCAAAATCCGGGAACATAACACCGGTATGACGGAAACTATGGCAGCAAGAGTGGAACAAAACACTAGGCAAAAGGCCGAGTCTTCCACCCTTTACCAAGTATATAGATGCATTAATAATATAAGAGATATTGTGATATCCCAACCAAAATCCTGTCCACCATGGAGCAATCTTCAACTTCACCTGCAACTAGCAATGCTATAAGAGGGCTGAGCAAAGCGGTAACATAGCCAAACAATGGTTTGCATAGGAAAGGTGTCAAAGGTTAGAGGTTCATGGCAATTTGGGATGGCTTGATAAACAGGTGATAGGTAACGCAGCATAGCGATAGAACGAAGCAACTAGCATAGCAATGATAGTAGTGAGATCCAGGGTAGCGGTCATCTTGCCTGAAATCCCGCAAGGAAAAAGAACGAGTCCATGAAGAAGATGAAGCCACGAAGACGAACCAAGCATAGATGAACGAATCCTCACGATCGCAACGAAACAGGAACTATCGAGAAAAAACACACAACATGGTAAACACACCACTCATAGACAAGACATGATGCACAACAAGCAGGATGCATGACAAAGCTATATGGAGCTACTCATGGCAAGAGATGATGCATACAAGAATAACACATCAAGGCAAGTTTAAATGAGGCCAGGAACAACATATAACAATTCCGGTAAGTCCTCATATGCATATTTCGAAATTGGTCCAGATCTGAATAAACCTTATGTTCAAGTTGTTAAACAGCAAGTTAAGATGCACCAAGATGATCTACATGAGATTCTAGTCAAGTTACATATAAAGTTCATTTAGTTCGGAGCTACGGCCTAGAAGATATGAGCAAAACAAGATAAACATGGCATTGATGCAAAATGCACCCAAACATCAAGCAAACACCTCAAAACAAGGACGCAACATGATAATATGAAGCTACATGCAATTCTAAGCAAGTTTCATATAGAGCACACTCAAAACGGAGCAACGGTTCAACACATGCACTCTATACAAGTTTAAAGGACAAGCTGTCTGAAACAGCAACTAGGCATATTGCAAGCATCAAAACAACATGCTACAGCACCCCAACATGAAAACAAAAGGCATGGGCATGATGTACAGGTAAAGCATAACAAAACATGAACACTGAGCTAACTCCAGAAATCACTAGAACATGCTCAAACACACATGGTAAGATTGCAAGTGATAACAATTCAGACTTTGCAGAAAATAACATCACGATGCAATGTTCAGAGCTATCAAACAACATGTTACAGGAACTTATCATGGCAAACAAAGGCATGACATGAATCTACTAATTGCATAGAACAAGAGTCCCTTACTGACCATAAGCCAAAAAGGATCAGAAAATATGATGGCACCCAAGTAAACATAGCAAGTTATATTACAGATTCAAACATGGCAGAAACAGAATTATGTAGGCATGTAGATGAGCTTGTGCAACTCACTACAGAGCAATACATGGCATGGCAAGGCAACCAACAGGAATAAGGCATATTTATGAAGTTAATCATGGCAAGAGCAAGGTCATAGGGTGCATGGAACACTAGGAAAACAGATGGAAACAACTGAACTTAATGTAAACAGGCTGACAGCAACATTATGAAGCAACTTTGGAGCAATATAAGAACAATCTACAGTAAGCTATAAATGCTACCAGGGGAATGGATGGATAGAGGATGACATGTAGACCAAAACATGTTTATAGAACATCTCCAGATTATGCATAGAATGATTAGTAGCAACATGTTTACATCGCCTCACGAAATAACAGATTCAGCCTAGCGAAACAGCAACATCATGTACACTACTTAACAAGCTCGATTCACTCACCAAAAGTCATTGCATGACAAGATAAGCATAGCATCATCAAGAAGACATGTTTTTGAAACAAACCAAGTCAAGAACAAGTCCATAGCATGCAAGGATCAACTATAGCAAGCTTGGCCAAATTGAATAACACGTAAACAATCTGCCAGGAAACATTTTGAAGCAAAAGTAGAGCACGAAAATGACATGCTAGACTACTCCATAATTGCAACAAAGGGCATGAATGGATAGACAATAACCACATGTTCAAAACATCCTTACTGAAGTATCTCAAAATATGCATGGATCTCTCTGTAGCATCATGTTTACATGGCATCAAAATAACAGCAGAACAGGGACTAAAATCAGCAACATCACGATGCCTAGTTTGCATGCTTGTGCTAGTCACCACATTGATCACAAAAATGCATGGCATACACCACTGTAAAGAATACATGGCATAGATCAAAACACATGAAGACATCAACCTCATAGGATGCACACATCAATCATGGCAAAAATGACAAAAGAGCTCGTTCTGTTAACAGACAGCAGAAAACATCATGAAGCACTCTTACAACGATGATTCAGTCATCAAGATGAGCTCAAATGAACATGATGAAATGGAATAAAATGATGTACTCATTGAGTCGAACAATTTGACATATTACACGCATGAAACGTAGCTACAGATGCAGAGATACGACATGACGAACATGACATGAAAATTACTGCAGATTCGGGGACAGGCATTTTTACCTCCGGGAAAAGTCAACCCGGGACGGAGGCGTTCCGGGACGAAGGGATCCGGGATGGGGACGGCGTTTGGTTCCGAGGCTTGGTGGATCTGATCCAGGCCGAACCGGATCTGGCCGGAGGAGAGCTCCGGCGAGCTCTCCAGCGAGGCACGGTCGACGAGGGCGCGGGGCCGGCGAGGTGGAGGCACGGAGGCGCGAGTTCGGCGATGGGGCGCCGGAGTAGGAGGGGTGCGGGGGACGCAAGGCGAGCCGGCGCCGGAGTGAAGCGCGGGGCGGCACCGGCGTGCTCCGGCGAGGCGGCTGCGCGGAGGACGAGCTCCGGGTGGCGGCGGCGGAGGCGTGCGTCGGCCGGGCGGAGGCGGGGCACGGAGAGGCGCAGGGGCGCGCGCAACGGAGCTGAGGGGCATCGGCGATGGCCGTGGCGGCCGGGGCGGCGGAGCCTTGGGCTGGGAGGTGCGCCGACGGACGCGGCGGCGGCCGGCGGCGGAGGCGGGGCGAGGCGCCCGGGCGGCGGCGCGAGGCGCGGCCCGGTCGGGACCCGGGGCGGGCCGGCGATGGGCCTGGCGGGCCCGGCGGTGGGGCGCGGAGAGAGAGAAACGGCGGCGCTGACGTGGCGAGGCGCGATTCGTCCGGCGCGGCGGCTGGACGTGTCCGGCGGCGGAGTGGACACGTTCGGCGGCGGCGAGGGGAAAATTAGGGTTTCGTGTGCGAATTCATCCGCGAATTTCGGGGGAGGGGCTAGTTTTGTAGGTAGCGGGATCTAGGAGAGTCCAAATGAGGAGCGGTTTTTGGCCACGCGATCGTGATCGAACGACCGAGAGCATGGACGGGAGTTTGCTGGGTTTTGGGCCACTTTGGAAGGGGTGTTGGGCTGCAAAGAGAGAGGGGCTTGCGGTTACCCGGTTAACCGTTGGAGTATCAAACGACCTCCAAATGGCACGAAACTTGACATGCGGTCTACCGGTGCTATACCAAGGCCACTTGGCAAGTCTCGGGCCATTCCGAGAAAGTTGAACACCCACTCACGAAAAGAGAGAAGAGGGGGACGCTAGAGGGCATAGGAGCGCCGGATTGCAAAACGGACAACGGGGAAAATGCTCGGATGCATGAGACGAACACGTATGCAAAATGAAATGCACATGATGACATGACAATATGCAACACGCAAGCAAATGACATGGCAACGACGGCGAATAACTGGCAGACACCTGGCACATCGGATCCGGGGCATTACAATATGCTCTTCTAATTCTCCATGTAAGAATGCAGTTTTAACATCCAATTGTTCAAGCTCAAAATCATGCATGGCAACAATACAAAGTAAAGTGCGAATAGAGCTATGCTTAACAACAGGTGAAAAGACTTCATTATAGTCAATACCTGGAATCTGGCTATAACCTTTTGCAACTAACCTTGCTTTATATCTTGTCTTATCAATAGGAGAAACACCTTCTTTCCTCTTGAAACCCCACTTGCAACGAATAGGTTTCTTCTCTCTAGGAAATTTTACTAAATCCCAAGTGACATTCTTTTCAAGTGATTCCATCACATCATGCATAGCAGTCATCCACTTATTACTATCACTAGCAATAATAGCCTCGGAATATGAAGAAGGCTCAGTATTACCTTCAATTTCTTCTGCAACAGATAAAGCAAAAGAAAAAATATTGCACTCTTCAATTAACTTGTCAGGTTTATTAATACCCCTCCTAACTCTATCACGTGCAAGATTCCAACTGGGTGGAACAATAGGCTGATTTGGAGTGGGAGTGACATGTTCATCATCAACGACGGGTTCATCATGTGCATCAACAATTTCATTACCAGATGTATCACCTGTTTCAATAACATGCTCCACCTGAACAGTAGACTGTTGAATAGTAGGCTGTTGTTCACTCTCAACAGGAACATTAGTAGATGGAACATCATGTAACATAGCAGATTCATTAAAGAAAACATTTCTGCTAATAACCACCTTCTGGGTTTCAGGATTCCACAATTTAAAACCTTTACCACCAGATTTATAACCAAGAAAGATGCACTTAATAGCCCTAGGCTCCAACTTTCCATTATCAACATGAGCATAAGCAGTGCAACCAAAAACTCTCAACTATGAATAATCAGCAGGTGAACCATACCATACCTCAATTGGAGTTTTCTTATTAAGAGCAATAGATGGTGAACGGTTAATGAGATAACAAGCAGTGGAAGCAGCCTCAGCCCAAAAACGCCTATGCAAACCTGCATTGGACAACATGCAACGGGCTCTGGAAATAATGGTCTTGTTCATACGCTCAACAACACCGTTTTGTTGAGGAGTATAAGGAATGGTGTAATGTCTGACAATGCCTTCAGACTTGCAATAATTCTTAAATTGCTTAGAACAGAATTCCATACCATTATCAGTGCGAAGTATTTTTACCTTCCTTTCAGTTTGCCTCTCAATCATAATCTTCCACTCCTTAAATGCTGAGAATGCTTCATATTTATGCTTCAAGAAATAAGGCCAAACTTTTCTCGAATAATCATCAATAATAGTCAGCATATAACTTGCACCACCTAGTGACTTCTTGCGAAATGGTCCCCATAAATCAGAATGCACATAATCAAGAGTACCTTTAGTTGTATGGGTCGAAGTATTGAACTTCACTCTCTTGTGCTTGCCGAAGATACAATGCTCACAAAATTTCAATTTACCAGGTTCATATCCATCAAGAAGACCTCTCTTATTTAACTCTGCTAAACCAAGTTCACTCATATGTCCAAGACGAATATGCTAAAGGTTAGCAGCATCACAATCAGAATTCTTTTAAACAACTGGAGTAGCGTTACCTGAAACTATAGAACCTCGAAGGTAATTAAGACCATTGGTTGAACTTAAGTCACCTTTCATCACAACAAGGGAGCCTTTGGTGACCTTCAAAACACTATCTCCACCTGAATACTTGTACCCCTTTGCATCAAGGGCACTAACAGAGGTAAGATTTCTCTTCATCTTCGGAATATACCGAACATCTGTCAAAGTTCTGATTATGTCATCAAACATCTTGATTAGAACGGAACCTATGCCTTCAATCTTGCATGGTGAATTATCAAAACCCAAAACGGAACCAGCAGAAGTAGTGGAATCAAAAGTAGTAAACCAATCTCTATGTGGACACATATGAAAAGTGCATGCAGTGTCAAGTACCCACTCATCATTGGTCTCAGCACATCGAGCAATAACAACAAGAGCATCATCAGAACTATCATCATGAGCAACATTAGCAAAATTGTCACCTTGTTTGTTACCTTTCCTCTTTTCCTTGTTCTGCAACTTGAAACACTCAGAGATGTCATGCCCGTCTCTCTTGCAATACCTGCAATACTTCTTGTCTCTGGATTGCGACCGGCCCCTGTAGCCATTTTTACTTTTGCCTCTGTTTCCATTATTGGAGTTCTTCTCCTTTGTCCTGCCACGAACAGATAATCCCTCGGCTTGGGATGAACTTGAACCATCATGAGGCACCATTAATTTCATCTTCTCCTTAGAGTTCAAAGCTTCATAAACTTCATCAAGTGTGAGAGTATCATGACTGTATAATATGGTGTCTCTAAAATTGGTATAAGAGCTCCACAGTGAACAAAGTAACATTAAAGCAGTATCTTCCTCTTCATACTTAACCTCCATTGCAGCTGTATCAGATACGATCTCTTTAAATTCTGAAATATGATTCAAAACATTACCTCCCTCGGTAAACTGTGCATGAATAATTTTTGCTTCAGATGCATCTTGCTGATGAGATCTTTAGTCATGCAAATCCCTTCCAGCTTTAACCATAGAGCGGCGGCAGTTTTCTCGCTCAAAATTTCCTGCAAAATATTATTATGCAAATGGAGTTGAATTTTTGACAAAGCCTTACAATCAATTCTTTTCTCCTCAGCAGTCCAGTCCAGAATTCTATTCTTCCCAAAACTATCCAGTGCTTTGATTAGCACCAGTAGCAACTCGGCTGATCATTGCTCCACGATATGGCTTCACGGTGAAAGTACTAGCGGCTGCCTCAGAACTTGAAGCCTGTACATAGACGAGAATATGTGGCCGTGATGGAACTCCCGTCGGTCTCGGCTCAGCAGCAGATCTCGATTCGACTTCGGATTCGTTGGATCGCCAGACACGCATGCGGCGGCACACGTAACCCTAAACCTCTCTCATCTCAAATCGTGTATCTGTAAACTTGTCTCTATATACCACTTGTTAGATAATGACGAGAATAAACGAGATAGGAGAGACACAGATTTTTACGTGGAAACCCTTGCAGGAGAAAACCATGGATGCACGAAGGCGCAATCACTATGAGGAGGAGTAATTAAAGCACGAGACGACGAACCGTATTTAGGTGCGACTACATGGAGTATATATGAGGGGCGACACATAGGAGTTCTTGTAGGACAAGTAAACGAGTTGTACTCGTACACGTCGGTACCAACGCAAAGGCCCACACTGTATGTACTACGTCTAGTCCAATACGGTAGAATTTGGATCACAATTTAATAGTAACAAATCACAAAAATTATTATTCAACATTTCATACTAAATGTCTCTGCATAGTTAATAGTCCTATCCTCAAATAGAATCATTAAACAAGCAAACATATGCAAACAATGCAAACATAATAGCAATCTGCCAAAACAGTACAGTCTGTAAAGAATGCAAGATTCATCATACTTCCCTAACTCCAAAAATTATGAAAGTCTACCACACTTGTAGAAGATTTATCAGATCTCAATATGAAAAAAGTTTCAACATTTTATCATAATCTTACTTTTCTAGGGAATTTTCGCAACAGCGGTAAACTTTCTATTTTGAAACAACAACATGTATACTTGCAAAATAAGCATGGTAAAGACTATCCTTGACATTTTTATTGAAAATATAGATGCAAAACATTATTATAAATAACAGCAAGAAAATACTAACAAAATAAAATGATGCTCCAAGCTAAACACATATCATGTGGTGAATCAAAATATAGCTCCAAGTAAAGTTACCGATGAACAAAGACGAAAGAGGGGATGCCATCCGGGGCATCCCCAAGCTTAGGCTCTTGGTTGTCCTTGAATATTACCTTGGGGTGCCTTGGGCATCCCCAAGCTTAGGCTCTTGACACTCCTTATTCCATAGTCCATCGAATCTTTACCCAAAACTTGAAAACTTCACAACACAAAACTCAACAGAAAACTCGTAAACTCTGTTAGTATAATAAAATAAACCACCACTTAGGTATTGTTGTGAACTCATTCTAAATTCATATTGGTGTAATATCTACTGTATTACAAATTCTCTATGGTTCATACCCTCCGATACTACTCATAGATTCATGAAAATAAGCAAACAACACATAGAAAACAGAATCCGTCAAAAACAGACCAGTCTGTAGTAATCTGTAACTCTCGAATACTTCTGTAACTAAACAAATTCTACCAAATTAGGAAAACCTGAGAAATGCGTGTACCAATCCAGAGAAAAAAGAATCAGACCAAGAGCACATTTCTGAGAATTACCAAAACTAATTTACTAAGTGCAAAAGTTTCTGATTTTCAGCAGGATCAACACAACTATCACCGTAAGCTATCCTAAAGGTCTTACTTGGCACTCTATTGAAACAAAACCTATAAAACATGATTACTATAGTATCATAATCATGTGAACACACGAAAATAGTAAGGGTAAATATTGGGTTGTCTCCCAACAAGTGTTTTTCTTTAATGCCTTTTTAGCTAGGCATGATGATTTCAATGATGCTCGCATAAAAGATAAGAATTGAAACATAAAGAGAGAATCATGAAGAATATTACTAACACATTTAAGTCTAACCCACTTCCTATGCATAGGGATTTTGTGAGCAAACAACTTATGGGAACAATAATCAACTAGCATAGGAAGGCAAAACAAGCATAACTTTAAAACTTTAAGCACATAGAGAGGAAACTTGATATTATTGCAATTCCTAAAAGCATATATTCCTCCCTCATGATAATTTTCAGTAGCACCATGAATGAATTCAACAATATAACTATCACAAAAAGCATTATTTTCATGATCTACAAGCATAGAAATTTTATTACTCTCCACATAAGCAAAATTCTTCTCATGAATAGTAGTGGGAGCAAACTCAACAAAATAACTATCATGTGAGGCATAATCCAATTGAAGATTAAAATCAAGATGACAAGTTTCATGGTTATCATTGTTCTTTATAGCATACATGTCATCAAAATATTCATCATAGATAGGAACTTTATTCTCATAATCAATTGGAACCTCTTCCGAAATAGTGGATTCATCATTAAATAAAGTCATGACCTCTCCAAATCCACTTTCATCAATACAATTATCATAAATAGGAGGCATGCTTTCATCATAATAAATTTTCTCATCAAAACTTGGGGGACTAAAAATATCATCTCCATAAAACTTAGCATCCCCAAGCTTGTGGCTTTGCATATCATTAGCATCATGGATATTCAAAGAATTCATACTAACAACATTGCAATCATGCTCATCATTCAAAGATTTAGTGTCAAACATTCTAATGCATTCTTCCTCTCGCAATTGAGCACAATTTTCCTTCCCAACATTTTCACGAAAGACATTAAAAAGATGAAGCATATGAGGCACCCTTAATTCCATTTTTTTGTAGTTCTCTTTTATAAACTAAACTATTGATAAAACGAGAAACTAAAAGATTCGATTGCAAGATCTAAAGATATACCTTAAAGAACTCACCTCCCCGGCAACGATGCCAGAAAAGAGCTTGATGTCTACTACGCAACCTTCTTCTTGTAGACGTTGTTGGGCCTCCAAGTGCATAGGTTTGTAGGACAGCAGAAAATTTCCCTCAAGTGGATGACATAAGGTTTATCAATCCGTGGTAGGCGTAGGTTGAAGATGGTCTCTCTCAAACAACCCTGCAACCAAATAACAAACAGTCCCTTGTGTCCCCAACACACCCAATACAATGGTAAATTCTATAGGTGCACTAGTTCGGCAAAGAGATGGTGATACAAGTGCAATATAGATGGTAGATATAGGTTTTTGTAATCTGAAAATATAAAAACAGCAAGGTAACTAATGATAAAAGTGAGCACAAACGGTATTGCAATGCTAGGAAACAAGGCCTAGGGTTCATACTTTCACTAGTGCAAGTTCTCTCAACAATAATAACATAACTGGATCATATAACTATCCCTCGACATGCAACAAAGAGTCACTTAATAGCGAAGAACAAACGAAGAGATTATTGTAGGGTACAAAACCACCTCAAAATTATCCTTTCTGATCGATCTATTCAAGAGTCTGTAGTAAAATAACACGAAGCTGTTCTTTCCGTTTGATCCATCCTAGAGTTCGTACTAGAATAACACCTTAAGACACAAATCAACCAACACCCTAATGTCACCTAGATACTCCAATGTCACCTCAAGTATCCGTGGGTATGATTATACGATATGCATGACACAATCTCAGATTCATCTATTCAACCAACACAAAGAACTTCAAAGAGTGCCCCTAAGTTTCTACCGGAGAGTAAAGACGAAAACGTGTGCTAACCCCTATGCATAGATTCCCAAGGTCACAGAACCCACAAGTTGATCATCAAAACATACATCAAGTGAATCAATAGAATACCCCATTGTCACCATGGGTATCCCACGCAAGACATACATCAAGTGTTCTCAAATCCTTAAAAACTCAATCCGAGAAGATAACTTCAAATGGAAAACTCAATCCATTACAAGAGATTAGAGGGGGAGAAACATCATAAGATCCAACTATAATAGCAAAGCTCGTGATACATCAAGATCATGCCAAATCAAGAACACGAGAGAGAAAGATCAAACACATAGCTACTAGTACATACCCTCAGCCCCGAGGGTGAACTACTCCCTCCTCATCATGGAGAGCGCCGGGATGATGAAGATGGCCACTGGTGATGGATCCCCCTTCCGGCAGGGTGCCGAAACAGGGTTTCGATTGGTTTTTGGTGGCTACAGAGGCTTATGGCGGCGGAAGTCCCAATCTATTGTGTTCCTGGATGTTTTCGGGGTATATGGGTATATATAGGAGGAAGAAGTAGGTCGGTGGAGCTGCGAGGGGCCCACGAGGGTGGGGGCGCGCCCAGGGGGCAGGCGCACCTGCCTGCCTCGTGGTTTCCTTGCTTCTTTCTTGACGTCCACTCCAAATCCTCTGTTTTACGTTTGTTCCAAAAATAACTCTCCCGAAGGATTCAGTCCGTTTGGACTCCGTTTGATATTCCTTTTCTGCGAAACACTGAAATAGGCAAAAAAACAGCAATCTGGACTGGGCCTCCGGTTAATAGGTTAGTCCCAAAAATAATATAAAAGTGCATAGTAAAGCCCATTAAACATCCAAAACAGATAATATAATAGCATGGAACAATAAAAAATTATAGATACGTTGGAGACGTATCATATATGTTGATGTATGAGATGATCATGTTTTGTAATACGTTCATGACTTGCATGTCGATGAGTATGGCAACCGGCAGGAGCCATAGGGTTGTCTTTAATTTATTTTATGACATGCGTGTCAATCATTAAACGCCGTGTAATTGCCTTACTTTATCGCTATGAGTTAGCAATAGTCGTAGAAGCAATAGTTTGTGGAGACAACCACATGATAGCACGATGATGGAGATCATGGTGTCATGCCAATGATGATGGAGATCATGCAAAGTGCTTTGGAGATGGAGATCAGAAGCACAAGATGATAATGGCCATATCATATCACATATATTGATTGCATGTGATGTTTACTTTATGCATCTTATTTTGCTTAGTACGACGATAGCCTTATAAGATGATCCCTTCACTAAATTTCAAGATAAAAGTGTTCTCCTAAGTATGAATCATTGATGAAGTTCGTCATTTCTAACCACCTCGTGATGATCATGTGTGATAGACTATGTTCGCATACAACGGGTGTAAGCTAGTTTCACACATGCAGAATACTTGGGTTAAACTTGATGAGCCTAGCATGTACAGACATGGCCTCAGAACACGGAGGACTGAAAGGTCGAACATGAGTCATATAGTAGATATGATCAACATGGAGATGTTCACCATTGATGTCGACCCCATCCACATGATGATCGGACATGGGTAATTGATTTCAATCATGTAACACTTAGACAACTTGAGGGATGTTGAAGTACGAGCTCACTAGTAGTTTAATTAACCAAACCCATTATCATGACCATTGTCTAAATTCTTTGCAAATTTATGTTGTAGATCAATGGCTCCCATTGTAGCTCCCCTGAATTTTAATGTGTTCTTAGGGAAAGCTAAGTTGAAAGATGATGGAAGCAACTATACGGACTGGGTCCGTAATTTGATGATTATCCTCACTTCTGCACAAAAAGTTTATGTCCTTGATTGAAAGTGCAACTAATTCCTGGGTGGTTTTGGTAATTCTTAACAACATATAGTTCATTGAACTAATGCTCTTTCAAGATGATCATTTCATAAAGTTCATTGATTGGCATGGCATGGACTAGAGATGTGGACCCCTCAAAATGCAAAGGACATATATTGGCAACAAGGTCAAGACTCTACATTTTCATTTTAGTGATCCAAGATCACATTGAGTCCATGGAAATCCAATACTATTAAAAGGGGATGAGGTGTTGCTTAATGGCTTATTTGCTCAAAATGCTTAGTGATATGCTCCAAAACCCTCGACCAGTTTCTCATTTCCACATATGTCCTAAACCTACATTAGTCAAATTCGGCCCCACCGATTTGATCTATCTGGCGCCATCGAGTTTCATTTGACATAGCCACTGCCACAAACCCTAGTTACTTTGGTCTCACCGATAGGGATCTCGGTCTCACCAAGATGGTATTGCAAACTCTCTGTTTCCTTTTTGTAACATTTCGGTCTCACCGAAATGAGCAAATCGGTCCCACCGAGTCTGCATTGCAGACTCCCTATTTCCCTTCCGTAACACTTCAGTCCCACCAAAGTGAGCGAATCGGTCCCACCGAGTTTGCCTGACCAACCCTCTGTGTACCTATTGCTGAAATCGGTCCCACCGAGTTTATGCGATCGGTCACACCGAGATTACGTTATGCCCAAACCCTAGCACATCGGTCCCACCGAGATGACTATATTGGTCCCACCAAAAACTCTAACATTCATATTTTGACCTGAATCGGTCCGACTGAGTTTGCTGATTCGGTCCCAATGAATTTGGGAATCTGTGTGTAACGGTTAGATTTTGTGTGGAGGCTACATATACTTCTCCACCCATTCATCATTGCAGAGGAGAGCCATCAGCACGTACCTACACTTACACTACTCATTTTTCTGAGGGAGAACCACCTACTCATGTGTTAAGACCAAGATATTCCAATCCTACCATACGAATCTTGATCTCTAGCCTTTCCCAAGTTGCTTTCCACTCAAATCATCTTTCCACCATAGCCAAATCTATGAGAGAGAGTTGAGTATTGGGGAGACTATCACTTAAAGCACAAGAGCAAGGAGTTCATCAACAACACACCATCTATTACCTTTTGGACAGTGGTGTCTCCTAGATTGGTTAGGTGTCACTTGGGAGCCTCCGTCAAGATTGTGGAGTTCAACCAAGGAGTTTGTAAGGGCAAGGAGATCGCCTACTTCGTAAAGATCTACCCTAGCGAGGCAAGTCCTTTGTGGGCGATGGCCATGATGGGATAGACAAGGTTGCTTATTCGTGGAGCATTCGTGGGTGGAGCCCTCCGTGGACTCGCGCAACCGTGACCCTTCATGGGTTGAAGTCTCCATCAACGTGGATGTACGATAGCACCACCTATCGGAACCCCGCCAAAAATCTCCATGTCAACATTTCTTTTGATCCCTCCAAACTCCTCCCATTTACTTTCTTGCAAGTTGCATGCTTTACTTTCCACTACCCATATACTCTTTGCATGCTTTCTTGAATTGTATTGAGATTTCTTGACTTGTGCTAAGTTGCTAAAATCTGCCAAGAACTAAAATTGGGAAAAGGTTAAGTTTTTATTTGGTCAGGTAGTCTAATCACCCCCCCCCTCTAGACATACTTTCGATCCTACAAGTGTTATCAGAGCTTCGGTCTCCATTTGCCTTGATTTCCATAGCTTTGGTGATCATAGCCTTGGTTTCACAACCTAGGAGAGTATGGCATCTAGTGAGGGAAATTACCACCATAGAGGTCCTTACTTTGATGGTACTAATTTTGCTAGTTGGAAACATAAGATGAAAATGCATATTCTTGGACATAACCTTGCCGTTTGGGCTATTCTGTGTATTGGTTTGCAAGGTGAATTCTTTGATGGGAGAGAACCAAACCGTGAAGCTTCCACGGAAGAATTGAAGATGTTGCAATACAATGCTCAAGCTTGCGATATCCTCTTCAACGGATTGTGCCCCGAAGAATTCAACAAAATCAGTCGTCTTGAGAATGCAAAGGAAATTTGGGATACTTTGATTGATATGCATGAAGGTACCGACTCCGTCAAGGAATCCAAGTTGGATGTGCTCCAAAGTCAACTTGACAAGTTCAAAATGAAGGATGGTGAAGGCGTCGCTGAAATATACTCTAGGCTTGCTCTTATCACAAATGAGATTGCCGGCTTAGGAAGTGAAGAGATGACCAACAAATTCATCGTCAAGAAGATCTTGAGAGCCTTGGATGGAAAATATGATACCATGTGCACATTGATCCAAATGATTCCAAATTACAAAGATCTCAAGCCAACCGAAGTCATTGGAAGAATTGTTGCTCATGATATGTCACTCAAGGACAAAGAAGAGCTTCACAACAAATATAGTGGTGCTTACAAAACCTCATGTGATGCTCCTACATCATCAAATGAGAAAAAAGCCTTCCATGAAGAACCGAGCTTAATGGTGAAGAACTTCAACAAATTCTACAAGAGTAGAAGCAAGGAAAGAAGTTCCAAGTCAAGTACCTACAATGACAAAAGATCTTCTAGTCGTGAGTGAAATTGCTACAATTGTAGAAGACCCGGACACTATCCCAATGAGTGTACGGCTCCCTAAAAAAGAAGAGAAGACTCACCTAAAAGGAGAAGCAAAAGGGAAGAATCACCTCCAAGAGAGAGGAGTAGAGATGATCACCATGAACAAAGAACCTCTCGAAGAAGCAAGGATTCGGAAAGGAAGGACAAGTCATCAAGGAGCTACACAAAACAAAGACATCAAGCTCATGTTGGTGAATGGGTATCCGGCTGCGACTCTGACCACCACTCCGAGAGAAGTTATCACTTCGACTTCGAATATACTCAAGATGAAGGTGTTGCCGGTCTAGCACAATGTCAACCAACTCCTATGACATATTTGACTCACCAAATGAAGGAATTGGATGATGCTTCATGGATGAAGGCCCCAAGGAATCACACCCTGAGTATGTTGATTTCAATAGTGATGAAGATGATTTGCTAGGTGATGATGATTTACTTGTTGACAACTCTAGTGATGAATACTATGATGAAACGTCAATTAATCATGTTAATCAAGATGAAAAGAATGACAATGATTAGAAGGAGATTGAGTGTCTAACTAAAGAACTAAACACTCTTAAGTTAGCTCATGAAACTACTTTAGAAGATCATCAAGAACTTTTAAAAACTAATGAGAAGTTACGCTTCGAAAAGCTCAATCTTGAGCAAGAGCATGGGTTCTTAAAGGCCATCAATGATGATCTTCGGAAGATAAGCTCTGCTTACATTGCCAGCCGTTTACTCTTGTCTACTTACATGCCACAAGTAAAATCTAGCAACAAGAACAAGAAAGATTGTTCTTCTAGTAGTAACAATAATCATGCTAAATCCAATATTGTTGCTTCTAGTAGCTCTCTTGATTCCACTAATGACTCTCTTAGCCAAGTTACACTTGAGCAAGAAAATAGCTTATTGAAGGGAATTATAGAGAAAGGTGTTTACAAAAGCCTTGCCGGAAGTAAGCAATTTGAGGAAATTATACGCAAGCAAGGAAGGCACCGGAAGAATCAAGGTGTTGGTTTTGAATGAAAGTTCAATGCCAATGGAGTTGAGTGGGAAGAAGATCAATACCCCAGGACGAAGTTTGTTCCTCAACAAGTGAAGTATGACCCTACTTCCTTCAAGGGGACACAAGCTCAAGATGATCTTCCACCACAAGACCACAAGCTAAAAGGCAAGGACAAGCTTCACGAGGAGATTGATGCATTTGAAGATGCTCTGAAGGCCTTGGTCAAGTGGGTTCCCATGACTACATCAAGTTCTACTTCATCAAGTACATCTACAACTCCAAGGATTCCCATCAAGATGATGTGGATCCCAAAGAAGAAGAACTAGAGAGTTCTTGAGGGTGACTCTGCCGACATAATTCACTCATATTTATTTTGGCAAGGACAAGTGCAAACAACTTCCACATCTTGCACTAGTTCAAGGAGTCAAAACCCTATTGTTAGTAAGACAAGGGACAAGGTAACCTAATGCTATCATGGACATCATCATGTGTGTGCTTCACTCTATGTCTTTGGATATCCTTGTTTGTTCCTTGTGGGACTAACCCATGTAGGTATTGAAAGTGCAACTCACTCCAACGGATTGCTTCAAATGATCTACATCAACAATGAGCATCCACATCTTCGATATCTACATGAAGTCATCATCGACAAAACCCAAGGTTAGTTCATCCCTCTTAGGGGGGATATCACATCTAGGGGGAGATTTACTCTAAGAATTAAGATAAAGCAACTCTAATGGTGCGAACACAACAATGCTATGTGTAAAAGTGGTAACCCCACTTGTGCTTAAATGATGAGGATGACCTATGATAAAATGTTCTCATTTGACTCCTAAGTCAATATACTCAGATATAGATGACCTAGTCATCGCCAATTTCTTGTTAGATGCTAGAGTGATTGTGCATGCTTTGCCACATCTTTCATTTGCTATTTTATTGTGTGAGCATGTTGGTTGCATACTTTTCTCATTTGAGGACATCCATTTGTAGCTTTGATTGTTTGGATATTCTCCTTTTTGCCAGATGGATGGACAAGAATGCCTAAGAACAACCTCTAGCTATCTATGCTTTTCTCTTCTCAAATTATATTCATGCTACATCACAAAGTTTGATCTAAGTCATATTCAAACCCTCTGTGTGAGGAGCACTCAGAGTCCCGTTTTGTCATAGACTTAAAATTTCCAAAACCTCTCTATGTATTTCGGTCTGACCGACTCCTCCATTTCGGTCACACCGAGTTCACTGGGTTGATCAAGTTTTAAATCTCGGTGCAATTGATTAGAACATTTCGTTCTCACCGAGTTGCAGTAACTGCTTGCGATTCTGCGTCTTGATGCCACCGAGTTGTTCCACTCGGTCACACCGACAGTGCCAGGATATATATATATATATATATATATATATATATAAATATACTGATGGGTCAGAATTTGGAAATTTCTCCAAAACCTCTTCGCCCGCGTGTGTCCTGCTCTGCCGCCTAGGTCTCCGGATCGTCTTCTTGTCGCCATCGACCTCCCGCCGTTGGTCTCCACCATCGTCAACGGATTTCAACACCGCTGTTGCCCCGTAGTGAACTCACCACCGAACTAGGGTATGAGTTCGACCCCCTGTGCATTCTTTTACCTCCGATTCTGAGCACAAGGTCAATGTCATGTTCTTTACCACGTATGAAATCAATCTATCTAGAGAAAACATCATTTAGATTAGATTTGAGTTGAAAATTTAGGGTTAGGTTTCCGCCGAACTCATCTCGGACCGACCGAATTGTAGGAACCGGCTCGACCGATTTGGCTTAGGCCAATGCACAAGTGATTTTCGGACTGACCGAAAGTTGCAAATCAGTGTAACCGATACCAGGACTTTGTGAAACCCTAGCAAACTCGGAGTCACTGAACTGTGTCTTGATCTGACCGATTCCACATGTTTAGACACCAAAGTTTCTTTGGTTTCACCGAGTTTTACAAATCAATAGCTCTGAAATGCTTCCTGTAGAAAATTAAAACTAAGTTTTTGACTCATTCTTTTTGCAAAAACTCTGCACTTTGTGATGCTCTACCTCATCTATATCTATTCACAGGGTCTGCTGTCAGTTTGCTTTGCCAGTATGTCTGACCAGAGTGATAGCCAAAACAAATCAGAAGAGCAAGTGAACATGAGTGAGGGCACTAGTCCCTCTAGTAGCTCTGATGATGGCAGCAGGAGCACTCCAAGAAATTTTCCCAAGGCAGTTTCAAGGACAAAAAGGAAGAGAAACTCAGACTCAGAGGATGAGGACTATGTGGCTGTTGAGGAGGAAGTAAGCTCCAATAAGGAAGTGTTGAAGAAAGAATATGGAACTGCTGCTGCAACAAAACCTGGTATGCACAAGAAAGCACCTGCCAAGAGAGTTCCTATGTCAAAGGCCAGAGCCTCCACTCAGGAAACTATGGTTTTCACACTTGAGCCAAGATCAGGTGATGAAGGGAAGAAGAGAGTCACAAAAACTACAGCTAGAGTGCTTGGAAATCCATCTATGAGGAAGGATTCTGCTAGTGAGGAGGAAGAGGAAGAAGAGGTTGCTGCTCAAGCACCTCTTGCTAAGTCTCAGAAGCTGATGGGGGATATCATCAAGTCTGCAGCAGCTCCTTCAAAGCCCAAGACAGCCCCCAAAGCTCCAGGTCAAGCTCCAAAAAGAAGCACATGAGAGGAAGGGCAAAGTAGCTACACACGTGTTCCACAGAGTACCTAGAGGACAGAGGTCTGCAGTAGTGCCAGTGCTAGACACAAGAGCAACAGCTTGAGCAGCTGCAGCCATAGCTCCCACAGCTCCTGTTGCCCCTCCAGTGGCAACCCCTCTAGCTCCAACACAATCTACAGATGCATTCGTCCTTGGAGTCATCTCAACACCTCCTTCCGAAGATCAAGCATAGAGAGTCGCATAGCACTATGCATTTTCGAGCTTTTTGGTAACTTGTTGCCGAAGGGGGAGAAAGTGTATAGATCATAGGCTTCGGAGAGAGAGAGAGATTTTCTTCTTTTTGCTACTTATTTATTTTGCTTGCTTGGTTGAGATACTTTATGCATGTGTGTGAGATACTTTGTATGACCATGTGCTTGATCATATCATACTTTATGCTTATGCTTGAATGATGACATTATCTATCTCTTGTATGATCATTCACTTTGCCTTGGTGATGAGTGCTTGTTCTTATTTATTATCATTTTGAGTGCTCCACCAAGATGTATGTGACATGGAAGAGTAACCCATGATCCTAACAGATTGTGCATTTGCAGTCCAAAGCAAATTTTAAACAATGCACAAATTTAGGGGGGGGGGGGCTCTTGCTTATCACATACTTCCCAAAGCGGCAATGTACTTCATTCTTATTATCATTTGTCGAATCCTTGATCTATATGTTGTCATCAATTACCAAAAATGGGGAATTGAAAATGCAACTAATCTCAGGGTGATTTTGGTAATTCTTAACAACATATAGTTCATTGAACTAATGCTCTTTCAAGATGATCATTTCAGAAAGTTTAGTGATTGGCATGGCATGGAATAGAGATGTGGACCCCTCAAAATGCAAAGGACATATATTGGCAACAAGCTCAAGACTCTACATTTTCATTTTAGTGATCCAAGATCACATTGAGTCCATAGGAAAGCCAATACTATTAAAAGGGGATGAGGTGTTGCTTAATGGCTTACTTCCTCAAAATGCTTAGTAATATGCTCCAAAATCCTCAACCACTTTCTCATTTCCACATTTGTCCTAAACCTAAAAGTTAAATTCAGCCCCACCGATTTGATCTATCCAGCGCCACCGAGTTTCATTTGACATAGCCACTGCCACAAACCCTAGTTACTTCGGTCTCACCGATAGGGATCTCGGTCTCAGTGAGATGGGATTGCAAACTCTCTATTTCCTTTTGTAACATTTCGGTCTCACCGAAATGAGCAAATCGGTCCCACCGAGTCTTGCTACGTCTTGAGCTTGCGTTGGTTTTCCTCGAAGAGGAGAGGGTGATGTAGCAAGTGTAGCATAAGTATTTCCCTCAGTTTTGAGAACCAAGGTATCAATCCAGTAGGAGGCTCCTCAAAAGTCCCACACACCTACACAAACAAACTGAGAACTCGCAACCAACGCGATAAAGGGGTTGTCAATCCCTTCACGTCCACTTGCGAAAGTGAGATCTGATAGAGATAGTATGATAAGATAAATATATTTTTGGTATTTTATAATATAGATGCAAAAAGTAAAGATGCAAATAAAAGTAAATTGGAAGCAAATATGATAAGAGATAGACCCGGGGGCCATAGGTTTCACTAGAGGCTTCTCTCGAGATAGCATAAGTACTACGGTGGGTGAACAAATTACTGTCGAGCAATTGATAGAAAAGCGAATAATTATGACATTATCTAGGAATGATAATGTATATAGGCATCACGTCCATAACAAGTAGATCATGGTGCTACTTTGAAGCACAAGTGTGGAAAAAGATATAGTAGCATTGTCCCTTCTCTCTTTTTCTCTCATTTATTTTTTTTCTTTTTCTTTTATTTTTTTTCTTTTTTCTTTTTTTTTCTTTGGCCTCTTTTTTTTCTTTTTGGCCTTTCTCTTTTTTTTCTCTTTTTTATTATTTTTGTAAAGTCCGAAGTCTCATCCCGACTTGTGGGGGAATCATAGCCTTCATCATCCTTTCCTCACTAGGACAATGCTCTAATAATGAAGATCATCACACTTATATGGATTTACAACTCAAGAATTACAACTCAAAGCTTGAACAAGATATGACTCTATATGAATGCCTCCGGCGGTGTACCGGGATATGCAATGAATCAAGAGCGACATGTATGGAAATTATGAAGGTGGCCTTGCCACAAATATGATGTCAACTACATGATCATGCAAAAGAGCAATATGACAATGATGGGACGTGTCATAATAAACTTAACGGTGGAAAGTTGCATGGCAATATACCTCGGAATGGCTATGGAAATGCCATAATAGGTAGGTATGGTGGCTGTTTTGAGGAAGGTAAATAAAGGGTTCACGACACCGGCGAAAGTTGCGCGGTAATAATAAAGGCTAGCAAAGTAAAAGGATGAGTGTGCATATGTCCATGGACTCACATTAGTCAAAAAAAACTCATATACTTATTGCAAAAGTCTACTTAGCCCTCAAATCAAAGTACTACTACGCATGCCCCAAGAGGGATAGATTGGTAGGAAAGGACCATCGCTCGTCCCCGACTGCCACTCATAAGGAAGACACTCAAAAGAGCACCTCATGCAACAAATTTGTCACACAACTTTTACCATACGTGCATGCTACGGGACTTGCCAACTTCAACAAAAGTATTTCTAAATTTCATAATTACCCACTAGCATGACCCTAACATTACTACCTTTATATCTCAAAACAATTCTCAAGCATCAAATTGATCATAGCATCCAATTCACTTCCTATGATAGTTTTTATTATACCCAACTTGGATGCTCATCATTCTAGGACCCAATTATAACCATAGAAAATACTATGCTGTTATAAAAGACTCTCAAAATAATATAAGTGAAGCATGATAGACTAGAGATTTCTTCAAAATTAAGACACCACCGTGCTCTAAAAGATATAAGTGAAGTACTAGAGCAAAAACTATCAAGCTCAAAAGATATAAGTGAAGCACATAGAGTATTCTAGCAAATTCTAATCAAATAGGCTTCTCCCAAAAGGTGGGACCCGTATGTCTACAATGAATTACTCACACATCATCGGAGAGGCACCAATGGACATGATGAACCCCTCTATGATGGTGTTTAGATTGCATCTGGTGGTTCTGGAACTTGCGGCAGTTGGAATTGATGTTCGTCGACTCCCATAGGGTTTCTCAAATATTGGGGTATTTATAGGGAAAAGAGGCGGTGTGGGAGACCACCAAGGTGAGCATAACCCACCTGGGCCCCCAGGCATGCCCTGATGGGTTGTGCCCCCTCGGGGCACCCCTCTGGTACTTATTCGGCCCATCTTGTGTCTTCTGGTCCAGAACAAATCCACAAAAAGCTTTGCTGCGTTTGGACTCCGTTTGGTATTGATTTCCTGTGATGTAAAAAACAAACAGAAAACAGCAACTGGCACTGGGCACTATGTCAATAGGTTAGTACCAAAAAATGATGTTAAATGATTATAAAATGATTGTAAAACATCTAAGAATGATAATATAACGGCATGGAACAATCAAAAATTACAGATACATTGGAGACGTATCACTTACCCTCCTACATAGTGCAGCTGCCGATTCCAGCTACATAATTGTGTCGCCCTGCCCCGCCACAGATCCACTGCCCCCTCCTCTCTTCGACCTCCGGCACCCCCGCAGCTCGTCGCTGATATGTCTTCAATGTGTCTATCATTTTTTATTGTTACATGCTATTATATTATCTGTTTTGGATGTTTTATATGCATTAATATGCTATTTTATATTATTTTTGTGACTAAATTATTAAGCTAGAGCCCAGTGCCAGTTTCTGTTTTTTCCTTGTTCTTGAGTTTTATAGAAAAGGAATACCAAATGGAGTACAAATGGAATAAAACTTTCGTGATGATTTTCCTTGGACCAGAAGATACCCAAAGGACTTGGAGAGGGGGCCAGAATGTTCCCAAGGAGGCCACAAGCCTCATAGGCTCCCGACAAGCCTCCTAGGCGCGCCCTGAGGGCTTGTGGGCCCCTCGGTAGTCCTCCAACCCTAACCTTTGCACTATAGATTCAGAAATATTTCCCCAACATCAGAGGCATCCACCAAAATACTTTTCTGCCGCCACAAGCCTCTGTTCCTGCGAGATCCCTTCTTGGGGCCTTTTCCGGCACCCTACCGGAGGAAGATTCAATCACTGAGGGCCTCTAGATCAACCTTGCTGCCCTTCCAATGAAGCATGAGTAGTTTACCACACACCTACGGGTCCATAGCTAGTAGCTAGATGGCTTCCTCTCTCTCTTTGATCTTCAATACAATGTTCTCCTCGATGTTCTTGGAGTTCTATCCGATGTAATACTCTTTTGCGGTGTGTTTGTCAAGATCCGATGAATTGTGGATTTATGACCAGATTATCTATGAATATTATTTGAGCCTTCTTTGAACTCTTTTATGCATGATTAAATATCTTTGTATTTCTCTTCGAAATATTGGTTTGGTTTGGCCAACTAGATAGGTTTTTCTTGCAATAGGAGAGGTGCTTAGTTTTTGGTTCAATCTTGCAGTGTCCTCACCCAATGACATTGTAGGGGTGGCGAGGCACGTATTGTATTGTTGCCATCAAGGATAAAAAGATGTGGTTTTCCATATTGCTTGAGTTTATCACTCTACATCATGTCATCTTACTTAAGGCGTTACTCCGTTCTTATGAACTTAATACTCTAAATGCATGCTGGATAGCGGTTGATGTGTGGAGTAATAGTAGTAGATGCAGAATCGTTTCGGTCTACTTGACACGGACGTGATGCCTATATTCATGATCATTGCCTTAGGTATCGTCATAATTATGCGCTTTTCTATCAATTGCTCAACAGTAATTTGTTCACCCACTGTATGTTTTCCTTCAAGAGAGAAGCCTCTAGTGAAACCTATGGCCCCCGGGTCTATTTTCCATCATATATTTTCAGATTTATAAACCCAAAAATACCTTGCTGCAATTTATTTATATTTACTTTAGTTTGCTCTTATTTATCTTTTATACCTATCTTTATTAGATCTCACTCTTGTTCGTGACCATGAAGGGATTGACAACCCCTTTTTCGCGTTGTGTGCAAGTGTTTGTTAGTTTGTGCAGGTGCATAGATTGGAGACTTGCTCGTGCCTCCTACTGGATTGATACCTTGGTTCTTAACTGAGGGAAATACTTATCTCTACTTTGTTGCATCAGCCTTTCCTATTCAAGGGAAAAATCAACGCAAGCTCAAGAAGTAGCAGGAAGAATTTCTGGTGCCGTTGTCGGGGAGGTTCTACATCAAGCCTACCAAGTACCCATCATAAACTCTCATCTCTTGCATTTATATTATTTTCCATTTGCCTCTCATTTTCCTCTCCCCCACTTCTAAAACATTTTCAGAAAAATACAAAAATATTTGCCTTATTATTCGCCATTCTTTTGTTTGCTTGTGTGTTAGATTGCTTGTTTGCCTGTGTGGCTCAACCCAAGAGCTTTGATCCTTACTATAGGAAGTTGGAAGAGATTGAAAATAATGCTAAAAGTTTCATGTCCTTACAATTTGAGCATAATACTTTATTTAGGAACAAACTTAAAGAACAAAAAACTATGATGGAATATATTAATAAAGAGCTCGATGATGTTACTAAGGAAATATATGGTCTTAAATCTCAATTTGCTCATACTAAAAATCTAGTAGGCCAAATCTCTGATAAACAAACCACTTTGGTAAATAAGATGGCCGCTAAACCGAAGTTTCACGAAAATAAGGATGAAGATCTTAAAGTGGTTGGTGTTACTCCTATTGAATCTTTGTTTTCTAATATAAATATTAATAAATATGGGACTGGAGATGAGTCAACTTTATCTAGAAGGCGTCCCAATAATTTGGAGTTTAAAGATCTTAATGAAAAAAAATGATAAAAGTGGGGATTGGTGAGGTCAAAACTTTAAGTAGCGATAAACCTACTCTTTTGGATTTCAATGATTTTAATTATGATAATTGTTCTTTGATAGATTGTATTTCCTTGTTGCAATCCATGTTAAATTCACCTCATGCTTATAATCAAAATAAAGCTTTTACTAAACATATCGTTGATGCTATGATGAAATCTTTTGAAGAGAAACTTGAGTTGGAAGTTTCTATCCCTAGAAAGCTTTATGATGAGTGGGAACCTACTATTTAGATTAATATTAAATATTATGAATGCAATGCTTTATGTGATTTGGGTGCTAGTGTTTCCACCATTCTGAAAACTTTATGTGATGTGCTAGGTTTCCATAAATTTGATGATTGTTCTTTGAATTTCCATCTAGCGGATTCCACTATTAAGAAACCTATGGGAAGGATTAATGATGTTATTATTGTTGCAAATAGGAATTATGTGCCCGTAGATTTTTATTGTACTTGATATAGATTGCAATCCTACATGTCCTATTATTCTTGGTAGACCTTTCATTAGAACGATTGGTGCAATTATTGATATGAAAGAAATGTTAGATTTCAATTTCCGTTAAGGAAGGGCATGGAACACTTTCCAAGAAAGAAAATTAAGTTGCCATATGAATCTATTATGAGGCCTACTTATGGTTTGCATACCAAAGATGACAATACCTAGATCTAAGTTTTATGCCTAGCTAGGGGCGTTAAACAATAGCGCTTGTTGGGAGGCAACCCAATTTTATTTTTATGTTTTTTGTTTTTGGTTCTATTTTTTAATAAATACACATTATTAATTCTGTAGTAATTGTTTTTTGGTGTTTTAGATAATGTTTGAGCCAAGTAAGACCTCTGGGATGGTCTATGGTAATAGTTGATTTGATCTTTCTGAAAACAGAAACTTTTGCGCTCATTGTCAGAATTTTATAAAATCACAGAAGCATGATAAAATTCATAATTTTTTACACAAGATTGATATATGAATCGCCTCTATTTTCCTAATTTGTTAGAATTTTTGGAGTTACAAAAGTATACAAAATTTCTAGATTACTACAGACTATTCTGTTTTTGACAGATTCTGTTTTCTATGTGGTGTTTGCTTATTTTGATGAATTTATGGGTAGTATCGGGGGTATGAACCATGGAGGAAGTTGGAATACAGTATATATTACACCAATATAAATTAATAATGATTTAGAAACAATACTTGAAGTGGTGATTTATTTTATTATACTAACGGATCTCACGGGTTTTCTGTTGAGTTTTGTGTTGTGAAGTTTTCAAGTTTTGGGTAAAGATTTGATGGACTATGGAGTAAGGAGTGGCAAGAGCCTAAGATTGGGGATGCCCAAGGCACCCCAAAGTAATGTTCAAGGACAAATAAGCATCTAAGCTCGGCGATGCCCTGGATGGCATCCCCTCTTTCATCTTCGTTCCATCGGTAAATTTACTTGACACTATAGGAATCAGCTTCTTTGCTGTTTGCCATGGTGGACGGCAGAAAAAACAGAAGAAGAAAAAAGAGGAGAAGAGGGGTGCGGCAGGGGTGGGACGGCCTGCGGTAGGCCGGCAGGGCCCTGGGGCGCCGGGCGGCGGGGTTACTTGGCGGCGGAGGGACGCTGGCCGGATGGAGGGGGCGTCGGGCGGTGGTGACGACGGGGCCGCATGGCTCCAGGGCGGCAGTGTGGCGCTGGCCGGACGGAGGGGGCACCGGGCGGTGGTGGCGACGGGGCCGCGGGGCTCCGGGGCG